>NC_057743.1:38707992-38746751 GCF_004010195.1 Chiloscyllium plagiosum | reverse complement strand
CTCTCACACACAGACATACCCAGTCACAGATTCGCACACACGCACACACACCCACACCCAAATACACACTCTCTCACATACACAGACTCTCACACACAGACATACACATGCACAGACAGACACACACGTGCGTGCACACACACACCTACCCACAGACAAACTCTCTCACACACACAGACAAACACAGACTCTCAGACACAGACATACACAAACAGAAACACACACAGACACACAAGTGCGCTCACACACACAGACACACGCTCTCACAAAACATATGCATGTGCACACGCATATATGCACTTATATACATGCACACAATCGCACGCGCAGACACAAGTGTGTGCACACATGCACACACATGCACACATATATTTACACTCATACATACACATACACACTTACACACACATATTACACACATACACACACCTTCATCAGTTGTGCAGCGGACACTCTGCCAACTTGCAGCACTGAATAAGTGAGGGCTCTTGTGATGAGGAGGTAGTGTCTCTACCTCTTAGCCAGGGATTCAATCCCCACCTGTTCCAGAGGGTGTGTGATAGCATCTCTGAACAGGTTGATTAGGAAAAAACATCTATCGCAAGGACGGATAGTGGATAAGGAAGTAGTTGCTGAAAAGGTGATCACCTTTAACGATTTATCCCACAGAATGGGAGCTATGACCACATCATTAATACCTGTACAACTCATCCACATTGAGTGTATTACATTCCAAAACCTCCTCCCCACAGAACCGGTAACCACACTTCACAGCCCACAGAGATTGAGGGTCATGTGACGTGACCAAAATTGTTCTGAAAGAGGGTCACTGGACCCAAAACGTTAACTCTGTTTCTCTTTAACAGATGCTGCCAGACCTGCTGAGTTCCTCCAGCAATTTCAGTTTCTGTTTATGACCAAAATTACCCTTGGCCAAGAAATAAAAGGCTGGTCAGTGGATAGGCATGTGACATGAGTTAGAGCGGGATAGAGATATAAAGGGGATGGGCTAAATCAGGGGTATCCTTTTTTGAAAGAGGCAAAAAATTCTCAGCCTGGGTCTCGGGGTGGGGGTAGAGTGGGCTGCGGAACCCGGGGATTGAGAATTAAATGAGCAAAGCTGCAGGAAGGAGCCAAGCAATGAAACCGTCTGGAGAGCCCTGTGTTGGTGCTGGTGCCCTATGCATGGTTTGTGCAGTGGAGGGAGGTGAAGGACCCCTACTGGCAACTGGGGAAAAGGGATGGTCCAAACTCCATTTGCAGTGTAATTTCAGAACATAGAAACTGCAGGTAAAGACAGCTGAAACAAAGTTCAGGTTTTGAACTTCACCTACTTAAAGAAAATCCCATTGGCTTTCCTTTCGGAATGTCTTTACCTTGCCGTTATTTTTAGTTTTGCAAAGAGCCAGTTTCAATTGCAAGATGCCTGAGCTGTGAAACAGCAGAGGAGCCACTCATTACAAACAGGCTGTCTAATTCCATCTCCATCTGCAGTGATTTGACAATATCTGTGTAGCTGGCTGGAAGAGTTTTTCTTAAAACTCCTACATGGCTCATGGATGTCACTGGCCGGACCAGAATTTATTGCCTGCACCTAATTGCCCTTGAACTCAGCAGCTTTCTGATGTTAGCTAAGAGTTAACCACACTAGATCCTCAGACAGCATCTTCCAAACCCATGACCACTTCCATCTAGAAGGACAAGGGCAGCAGATACACAGGAACACCACCATCTGAAAGATCCCCTCTATGCCACTCACCATCCTGACTTGGAAATATATCGCTGTTCCTTCAGTGTTGCTGGGTCAGAGTCCTGGAATTCCCTCCCTAATAGCATTGTGGATCGACCCACAGCACATGGACTGCAGTGGTTCAAGAAGGCAGCTCACCTCCACCTTCTCAAGGGGCAACTAGAGATAGGCAATAAATACTGGGCCTAGCCAGTGACACCCACATCCCATGAGTGAATAGAAAACTAGTCACTGCTGCAGGTGTGGAGTCACAAGGAGGCCATACTGGGAAAGGGTAGCAGCCATCCTAAAGGGTATTGGTGAACTAGATGGGGTTTCACAGCACTTGGCAGTGGTGGCCTTTAGATCAGCTTTCTGTTCCAGATTTATAATCGAGTTCCAAATTCTCTGTCTTTTTTAAAATGTATTCATTTTTTGTGGGATGTAGGTGTTGCTGGTTGGGCCCAGCATTGATAGTCCATCCCTAGTTGTCCCTTGAGAAGGTGGGAGTGAGCTGCCTTCTTGAATCGCTGCAGTCCCCCCGTTGAGGGTTGACCCACAATGCTATTAGGGAGGGAATTCCAGGATTCTGTCCCAGCGACAGTGAAGCAACAGCGATATATTTCCAAGTCAGGATGGTGAGTGGCTCGGAGGGGAACTTGCAGGGGTGGATGATTGTGGATGTGGTGCCAGTCAAGCGGGCTGCTTTGTCCTGGATGGTGTCAAGCTTCTTGAGTGTTGTTGGGGCTGCACCCATCCAGGCAAGTGGGGAGTATTCCCTCCCACTCCTGACTTGTGTCTTGTAGATGGTGGACAGGCTTTGGGGAGTCAGGAGGTGAGTTACTCACCGCAGTATTCCTAGCCTCTGACCTGCTCTTGTAGCCTGCTCTTGTCTGCTGTAATGGGATTTTAAACCATGTGCCCAGGACGCTAGTCTTAAGTCCTGGAATACTAGTCCTATTGAATGACACCTGGTTGATGGGAGAGATGGTCAGGGGTGGAGTGATGTGTAGGAGAGTCTGTTTGACCACCACTCCCACACCCACCCACCCTCACCCCCACTTCCACGGTCCCCCGCAGCTAAAAGAGCCTTCACAGTGTCTGAGCAAACAAGCTGAGAACCTGGGTGTGGTGAGGGAGTGGGGAGATATAAGAGGGGTGCGCAGGAGTGGTGATCCAACCAGAGTATGCTCATCCTTCACTCAGGCAGGAGGAAAGCCAGCAGTTTGCATCATAAATACACGAGGGAAGGACTTGAGAAGATCAAGCTCTCCCAGAAGCAGATCACTTCCAGTCACTATCACTCACTGGTGGCACTGTCTAGCCATCAGGTATTCATCGTTGGCATCAGAATGAGATGGAGACCATTCAGCCCTTCATGTCTTCCTCTCCCAATTTCCATTTTATTTGGCCTCCTGCTGGAGTTCTGGTTAACAAGGAGTGAAGAGGTCAGATAGGCAAGCACAGAGGACAGTAGACCAGGCAATACAATCACAAAAGCACTGATTGGACAGCAACATGAAGGGTCTAAACATGGGTTACTGTCTAATGCGATCAGATCCAGACTGTGGACAAAAAGTCCTCTATTTACAACAGTTTTATTTGGGAGATACACTATATGCAGGAAGTGGTAGGAATGGGCACATCCACAACTCAACCCTTTCTTCCATGTATGATACAGTCCCTTACCTATGTGCCTAGTAGCTACATTTACAGTAAAGAGATTTGACGCCACATTTCCCCCTCCTCTTACAATTTTTTGATTTCATGAACTACTTACAGGTTCAGTCCAACTTCAGCAGTGCCTTCCTCTGACTCCAAATTTCTTTGACTTGAGGTGGCCCGGTGACTGGGTGACTGATGTCCGTCACCTACTACCCAGTGCAGCTGGTCGGCTTCTCCTCAGGAGCTCCTTTGCTGCTGCTTGCCATGTCCCTGGGTCTGGTCACCGTTTGCCTCCATGTATGAAGGCCAGGCCTGAGTTGTCGACAGGAGGTGGTCAATCTCCTCACCAACAAACACAACATCTTTATGAAGTGTGTTAGGTGATCCAGGAGATGATAAAAGAGGAGACATCTGGAAAGCTACTCTTAGGTCACAGTTCCATGTGATCTGACATCCTCGTGACAGAGCTCTCACACTTAGGGGCTATTCTTAAAATAAAAGTACATGAATGTGGATGAATAAAGATATATTTTGATAAAATGTTTGTCTTGCACTCATCAGGGTATTCATAACCCCAAAGACATAAAGGAACAGTATTTTTGACTGTATGAGAAAAGAATGCTGATTGGTTAGCAAGTGGAGTCTGATTGTTAGAGGCATTGGCATGGAGAATGTACCAGTTGGGAGGCAATTGACAGTTAACTGCCAAGTTTTCTTTGAACTCAAACTGGGCATGAGTGCTCAATGTCCTGATGAATTAACTGGAGAACATGGCTGCAAATACAGAGCTCCTTTATTTGCAGCCAACTTTTTTTTTATTAAACTATTCTTCCAAGCAACCTGTTCAGAGATGTAATTACCCACTTGTGGGACTGGAACCTGAGCCTCCCAGACCAGGGTGAGAACACTACCACTGAGCCACAAATGGGCCCTCATTATTTGCAGACAGAAAGAGCATATACAGGCCTGTTTCAGTGGAACAAAAGAGGTAGCAGCTAGGTTTCGTTACATTCCTCTGGAGCGGTGGTATATTTCCAAGTCAGGATGGGTAAGTGACTGGCAGGGACACCCGCAGGGGCTGGTGTTCCCATGTATCTGCTGCCTTTGTCCTTCTAGATGGAAGTGGTTATGCGTTTGGAAGATGCTGCCTCCGGATCTGTGGTGAAATTCTGCAGTGCATTTTCTAAGTGGCACGCACTGCTGCTGCTGAACATCGATGGTGGAGGGAGTGGATGCTTATGGATGTGGTACCAGGTTGCTTTGTCCTGGATGGTGCCAAGCTTCTTGAGTGTTGTTGGAGCTGCTCCCATCCAGGGCAAATGGAGAGTATTCCATCACACTCCTGGCTTGTGCCTTGTCGATGGTGGACAGGCTTTGAAGAGTCAGAGAGTGAGTTGTTTGCCACAACTAGTCTCTGACCTTGTCTTGCAGCCACTGTGTTAATATGGCTAATCAAGTTCAGTTTCTGTTGATAGTGAGCCAGTCAGCGAAGGTAATGCCATTGGACGTCAAGGAGCTATAGTTAGATTCTCCCTTTTTAGTAATTTATTCATGGAATACAGGCACCATTTGGCTGGGTCAGTATTTCTGTTCCCTAATGGGCAAGAGGGGAGGTTAGGCGTGCGTTTGGAGTCACATGTAGGCCACACCAGGTAAGGATGGCAGATTTCCTTCCTAAAGGGCATTAATGATGGACTTTTACAACAATGGTTACTTGGTCGCAGTAGACCCCTCTTTATCCCAGAATTTATTCAATCCAATTTCACCAACTGCCCTTGTGGTCTTCAATCCCAGGTCCCCAGACCCTTGTCCTGAATTTCAGAATGACTGGCCCAGTGACATCCCCACTGTACCAGCACCCCCCTGCTGTTTAAGATGGCGATGACCTGGACTCACTGACAGGAATGTTACTTGTCTAAGTCTTGCAGCTTGAGAGTATGGACTGCTTCAAGTGGATATCTCAGTAACATATTTAAGAAGGCTAGTGTCTTGCCCAGGTTTCTGACATAAACCTACCCCCAGGAGCTGGTCAACAGTGTCGATACACTTTTGCAAACTTTTCGGTTTGCAGAGGGCTCCTGGTACAAACGCATGTCTATCTCAGAGAGAACAGTAATGCAATCTGGTTGAACTTAGCAGATAATGAAAACAACAAAGAGTACTAAAATGTCATGTTTGGCTGGTTTCTGGGGTATGATTTCTGGTCAATGATCAGAAATTGAAAACCTACTTTGACTTTTCCACCTGAGTTAACTGTAAACTCCTGATAACTGTTTCTTTTTACCCCAATTACACATTTCACCATTTTATTGCCTTAATTACTTACAGTCATGTTCTACATGGCTGCTTTTCATCAAAATGCAATGTTAAGATAACAATATAACATCGTTCTTATTTTATATAAATCATCTCCCTGCAGTTAACAATATATCAGCAAGATTTCTTTTTACAGCAAGCAACAAAGTAACTCTTTGAGGACTGGCGATTCTCTCCAGCTTTTTCAGTGTACTGTCGTTTACTTTGCCCCAGCGTAGCTCCTACCTCCATCTCCTCTGATAGGCCTCTCGCTATTCTATGACCTCATCCTCCTTCCACGCCGTGGAATCTTTGGGCTAAGAAAGGATCATACTGGCCCAGGATTACCAGGCAGGGCTGTGTAGAATTAATGGGCAAAACCTGGTGAATTCCTAGCCATTTGTTGTATCTTCTTTGCCAACTAATCCCCTCAAATAATGACCATTTCCCTCCCTCTGCCTCAAGTCCCTCCATCCCTTGGTAGGATTGTGCTACCCTGGTTGGCCAAATCTGAGACCCACGTGGTCATTGATAAACAAATTGAAGCAAATATCAAAACATAAAACCCAGACACAGATCCCTTTCTTAACAGTCGGTTCATTCACAGAATCCAAGCATCTCACCCCTCCACGGCCCGTTGCCTGGACCAGTCTCTCTTTATATGTGCTCATGATGCTCGATTAGTGAATATTCTCCACCTGTTTATCCTTAACCTTAACAATAAACAGGATAAATACAGGAAGGGTATCAGGGACCCCAGAAGCAGGGGTCACAGCCTAATTACATTCCCTACAGTATGGAAACAGGCCCTTCGGCCCAACCAGTCCACACCGACCCTCCAAAGGGTAACCCACCCAGACCCATTTATCCCTGACTAATGCACCTACACTATGGCTAATTCACCTGACCTGCACGTCTTTGGACTGTGGGAGGAAACCGGAGCACCTGGAGGAAACCCACGCAGACACTGGGAGAATGTGCAAACTCCACACAGACTGTCGCCCGAGCTAGGGATTGAACCCGGGTCCCTGGCAGTGTTTGAATGTGTTCAAGAAGGAATTGCATATAGTTCTTCAGGTGAAAGACATGATTAGATTCCCTACATGTGGAAACAGGCCCTTCAGCCCAACAAATCCACACCGACCCTCCGAAGAGTAAACCACCCAGACTCATTCCCCATATTTGCCCCTGACTAAAGCACCTGACATTATGGGTAATTTAGCATGGCCAATTTACCTAATCTGCACAATCTTTGGATTTTGGGAGGAAACCTACGCAGACACAGGGAGAATGTACAAACCCCACACAGACAATCACCCGAGGCAGGAATTAAACTTGGGACACTGATGCTGTGAGGCAGCAGTGCTAACCACTGGGCCACCATGCCACCCCAATGGGTCAAAACTTTGGGGAGAAAGCTGGAACTGAGTTGATGGTATTGAACAGCAGAGTAGGCTCAATGGGCTGATTGGCCTACTCTTGTTTCTCTCTAATACAGTCAGCATCACATTAACAGCTGCCTCATCACAGGAAGCCCTGCCAGTGTGGCCATCTACAGGCTCAGTGGTGGTATAATGTCCTGGTGTAGTCATCCAGAGAACCAGGCTAATGCTCTGGGGTCATGTGTTCAAATCCCAGCAGAGCAGCTAGTGGCATTTAAATAAATCTGGAATATAAAGTTAACCTCAGCAACAGTGAGCTTGCCAACTATCATTGATTATTGTGAGGACCCATCTGCTTCACTAATGTTCCTGTTGAGCAGGAAATCTGCCATGTTTACCTGGACTGGCCTCCATATGACTCCAGACCCACAGCAGAGGGGACTACTCGCTGGAATGATAGAGCAAGCCACTCAGTTCAGAGGCAGTTAGAGACAGGAAGCAAATATTGGCATTTCCAGTGAAGCCCAGGCCCCATGACAGTTCTGATAGTGGGATCCATTGCCTGCTCTGCTTTCCTTGCCCCTTACCCTGACCTGCAGTGTGCCCAGGTGAGAGCAAGTCACAGTTAGCGTTTGGAGGTCACTGAGACATAACTTCATAGAAACTGAGAATCATAGAACCCCTACAGTGTAGAAACAGACCATTTGGACCAACATGTCCACACCAACCCTCCGAAGAGTAACCACCCAGACCCATTTCCCTACTCTATTGCCTTACAGTTACCCCTGGCTGATGTGACTTAGCTGAGAGACATTCCCTATAAAGCATTAAAGTATTGTGTAGAGCACAAACTTTTGGCAAACTTGCCAGGGAAGTTCAGGCAGAAAAATGTGAAGCTTTGCTCTGGGATCCTCCTCCCTGGTTTCTCTACCACAGTGTCTACGTAGCCCTCCAACAATTGAACCTTCAACACGCTTTGACACCTGTGGCTTTTTAAAAGATGTTTTAATTTTTTAAAAAAATATCATTCATGGATAGGGCAATCTCTAATTGAGCCAGCATTTATTGCCCTTTGAGTGGGCATTTCAGAGGGCAGCTAATTGCCACTATAGAACAAAGAACTGCAGATGCTGGAAATCTGAAACAATAATGGTGGAAAAGCTCAGTGAGTCTGACAGCGTCTGTGGAGAGAGAAACAGAGGTAATATCACTCTTCATAAGAACACAGAATTGCTGTAGCTGTGGGAGTCACATGTAGGCCAGATTGGGTAAGGACGGCAGATTTCCTTCCCTGAAGGACATTAGTCAACCAGGTGGGTTTATTTCTTTCTGGTTGCTATTAGGCTGTAGTTTTATTCCAGAACATTTTGATGAATTCAAATCCCACGAAGTGCAGGTGTGAGAGTGAAACCCACACCCCCGAGGGGGTTCGGCAACACAAGGCCAATGTTACCACTGCCCCCTGCCCCCCACTGCCTTTGTACAGATACCTCTACTTTAATCCCCAATCCTCACGTTGCAAACTCCTCTGTTTCGGTTTGAGGGAAAATTCAGGCGAAAGGTTTCTTTCTTCGTGGGCAAAAGACTTGCATTTGCATAGCGCCTTTCAGGGTCACGCCGCCCAGCTAAGTCAACAAGATGCCTTTGCCACGCAGCCACTGTCATGAAGTGGGAAACGTGGATGGCCAACCCGTGCGCAGCAAGATCCCATGAGCAGCAGTGGGTTTCAGTGACATCCATTGAAGGGTCACTCTCAGATAATGCGTCCTGCTTCTCTTTGAAATAGCGTGATGGGGTCCTTTAACATGCTCCCTCTGAGTGCGGCCGCCCACAGGGGGCATCCCATTGCCACATTGTCCTTCATTGCCAGGCTGTGGCCAATCAAAGGCATGACGAGCGAACGTCACTCCCACCTGAAGACAGGCTCTCGGGCTGAAAGACCAACGGCCCAATCCCCAACAGGCAGCTCCCCCACAAAGTCCATTGTATTTCTTACGCATTAATGGGAATGGCTTAGAGTTGGGGGTGGGGGGTGGGGGGGTGCAGCAGGGGTTTGCTCAGTTGACAGCCAGGGGCTGGGTGCTGTGATGCCGCACATGTGGCCCTACCTCACACTGGTCCCTGTTCAAACAAAACCTGAAGTTCTCTTGCTTCCTGTTCCACTCGCTAAGTGGGTTATTTTACAGCAATAACAGGCGACCTCTTCTCAAAGGCAGTCTGTCTGAAGTCAGTTTGGCTTTCATTGTCATGGCAACCTGGCATCATTTCCTGTAGTGATTGCTAGTTGCTTAATGCATCAATGATTCTTGATAACAATATTCCTTTTCTGTTTTTAGTCCAACCAGAAGATAGATTGATGACTGAATTGTGGGTTAGCTGCTAACATGCAGCATGGTTGATTTATAAGTTACTTAGTGTAACTGAAGCCAGCTAACAAAAGGCAAATCATAAAAACTGAACTTAAAATGGACCTTGTTTTTCGATCTCTGGACCAGTAAGGCCATTTGCATATCCATCCGGGAAATCACATTTCATTCTTTGTCTTCTTTTGAATTTCAAACATTAATTTGACAAAGCTTTTCAGAGTTAGCCACAGGTTGATAATCCCCTTTAAGGAGGGTCTTGTTTTGATTTATGTGGTTGCTTTCTATTTATTCTTACATCATTCGCAAAGCAACAATATTTTCACAGAGAAAGCTTGAGGGTCTGAGTGGCTCAGTTTTGTTTTTGTAGTCCTGCCTTCCTTGAGTTGGTTGGGCGGTTTGTTTTGCGATGCAGAGTGATTCCTACGGCGTAAGTTTGATTCCCGCAGCACCTGAGGTTACTGTGAGCTGTCTCCTTCTCAGTCTATCCCCTAGCCCAAGGTGTGGTGACCCTCAGATGAAACCACCACCAGTTCCGAACTTGAAGCGTTTACTTTGTTTCTCTCTCCAAACATGTTGCCAGACCTGCTGAGTTTCTCCAGCAACAGCAGTTGCCCCTCTCTCTAACGTGAAACCAGCCCATGGCTGTCTGGGACTGTGGCATCTTTACCTTTTATTTCCATTAAATAGATTCAGTTTGGATTGAAAATATTCTATTTCAAAGAATGACAACATTGTCCTGCACATCACAAAATGTGTGCTTGCACAAAAACATTCCAAGGAGAAAGTGAGGTCTGCAGATGCTGGAGATCAAAGTTGAAACTTTATTGCTGGAACAGCTCAGCAGGTCAGGCAGCATCCAGGGAACAGGAGATTCGACGTTTCGGGCACAGGCCCTTCTTCAGTAAAGGGCCTGTGCCCGAAACGTCGAATCTCCTGTTCCCTGGATGCTGCCTGACCTGCTGTGCTGTTCCAGCAATAAAGTTTCAACAACAAAAACATTCCAAACAGTTCAAGAAGATTGGGGACCAGGACATTTTTAAAAATTAATTCATTGGAGGAGGGAGTCACTGGCATGGTCAGCATTTATTGCAATCCCTAATTACCCCAGAGGGCAGTTAAGAGCCAACCCCATTGCTGTGGGTCTGGAGTCACATGTAGGCCAGACCAGGTAAGGATGGCAGCTTCCTTCCCTAAGGGAAGTTCGTGCATCCGATGAATTTTCCCTGACAATCAATTCACGGTCATCTCCAGATTCTTTTAAAATTATTGAATTCAAGTTCTACCACCTGCTATGGTGGGATTCGAGCCCAGGTCCCCAGGACATTACCTGGGTCACTGGATGAACAACTCAGTGGTAGTGCCACTAGGTCATCACCACCCCTGCCTGAGGTGCTACAGTGTCTCTAAGGAAGATTGAAAGCTGTCCACAGGTACACCAACGTGTGTTGAAGAGCGATGACTCTTGTTGTGTAGACCACAATTGTTGAGCTACAAGATGGAGTTCAAGGAGTTAGACTCCTGTGTGCTTTCCAATGGTGGGTTTTAACTTTGAGAATCTACCAATGCCTGAGAGCTGAATGCTCGCTGACTACATTATCAATGATCAATTATTAGTAAGGCAGGAGTCTGTCAGTAGAGTCAGTTTGATTCCTTGGATCAGTGTGTGGTGGGTTTCGAGCCCTGTTACAGACCTGGATGCACAATTTAAACTGGGACTTGTACTTGGGCAGAAGTCACATTACACCAGATTACAGTCCAACAGGTTTATTTGAAATTGCTCCCAAAACTTGTGATTTCAAATAAAGCTGTTGGACTATAACCTGGTCTGCTGTGACCTCTGACTTTGTCCACCCCAGCCCAACACCGGCACCTCCCCATCACTTAAAGGCAGGGCAGAGGGAGTGCCACACTGGCAAAGGTTCCATCTTTCAGATGTGATGTCAAGCTAAGGCTCAGATGGAGGTATCAGTTTGGGGGAGAGCTGGACTTTCTCCTGACATCCACACTGAGCTCTCGCAACCAAACACAAACAGATTCCTCTCCCAGTTGCTATTTGTTGCATCTTTCTGTGTGCAGAGCAAATGCTTAACTAACAACAGTGTCTAATTAATTGGCTCTAAAGTGCTTTGAGATGTCCCAAGGAAGTGATAAGGAGCCGCATAAATGTTTGTTCCTTTAAACAAAAATAAAGCTACTGTATTGGGATGCAGTTTGGCAACAACAGTTAGAGTGCCCGTATATAGCATCATGATGCGTGCCCGAAATGACCCTGATCTCCACTGTGCCCCGGACCTGAGCAAGAACACAGTGACAGGGCTGCAGTCTGGGGAAATCACTCACCACATTTTAGGGCAAGATTTTCTGGGCTGGGGAGTAAATCTTTAGGCTAACAGTGCAGTGAAGAATAGAAGGAGGCAGGGGAAATAACACTGAGAATGAAGAGGTTCGCACCCATGGATGTGGCAGCCTCTGTGGGCACACCGTGGTGTCCCTTTACTGTCCAACCTTCAGCACTCACACAGACTTTAATCTCCTGTCAGGGACCCAGCTGTCTAAGAGGATTCAGTCGCAGTCTGCTGGTTTTAGGCAAATCTTCAGGACGAGAGTGAATAGAAATGGGGCTGCACGTTGTTTTTCAGGCTGAGGGAGTCTGAAACTGGGCAGCAGGATTAGTTACAGATTGTATCATAAGCTCAGTGTTGAGCTTCTTACAAACTGTCTCTCCACATTTCTGTTGATTGAGATCTTTCTCTCCATCCTCTGTGTCTACAGGGTGGTCAATTCTTCCAAATGCTGACCATTGCTCCTTTACAGCACAATAGTCTTCTTAACCATTTGAGAATCATGGTCCTTCTTCTCTACTAAGACTTGACACTTGAAGTCATAGAGGTATACAGCACAGAAACAGACCCTTTGGTCCAACTCGTCCATTCGTCCTAACCTAATCTAGTTAACAAGTTTGAGCTCCTGACACTAATATTTGCGTTTCTCAGAGAGCTGTGCCCTTTGGCCAATGCATTGTGCACATTAAATCGGGCTTGGGAAGGGGAGAAATGTTCTCGGTTTTCCCGCTAGTATGTGGTTATGAAGTGTGTTGAATGGGATGTGTCAGACACAATTGACAGAGCGAGGGGAGGGGAGAGATGCGCACCAAACGATGAGAAGTTTCAGTCTTACCATCTGTGTATTGTTACAGTACAGACACTCCAACCCCTCTTCAAAACCACCTTAGCTAGTCCAACTGTGGTGTTTGCTGAACAGAAGAGCCAAACAGCAGCTCTCTGACACTCCCTTGCGATGCTCCACACATGGACGTTTGTATTTTAATTGAGTGTTTGTAGCATTCCATTTCAGAAAGAGTCTCTCACAGATCATCGTTGTGATAACACTCACTGAGTTTCTCATTCAGAAAATTCTCTTGAGTGGTTTGGGAAAAAAAATCCCTGCAGTGAAAAAGATGTTTAATCAATAAAGTTTATGAATTTTCCCTTGTATGAATTGTTAGACACACACACTGCCTGGAGAACAGATGGCATGTTAAAAGAAGTTTTCCTATGGAAGGCAGCTGTCTGTCAGTTGAAAAGTTTCACCTCAGTTCTGTGCTGTGAACATGACCATGTGCCGACTGCAACTCCACAGATATCGAAATAGACTCTTTCCCCCTTTTCGGTTCTGGCTCAGCTGTGGCTCTGTTGGAAAGCAGTGTCACCTCAGAATCAGAAGGTTGTGAGTTCAAGCCTCAGGCTGGGAGATTTCAGCATAAACATCCAGACTGGTACTTCAGGGCAACACTCAGAGGATGCTGCACAGTCAGAGATAATGTCGGTCAGGTGGAGGGTGGCAAAAAGGGAATGTTACTGGACCAGTAACCTGGAGCGCCATGCCCTAGGGACAGGCTCAAATGCTGATGGAACTTGAATTCCATTGAAAGTTAGTTTCTGTAATGATGATCCTTAAACTGTCATTGATAGCTGTAAAAACTCACGTAATGCCCCTTAGGGAAGGATATCTGCCGTCCTTACTTGGTTTGGCCTATGTTTGACTCCAGATCCTGCCCCTCAGAAATGACCAAGTCACTTGGTTAAAGGGTAATTAGGTAACAAATGCTGGCTGGGTGACACACCCATAGCCCACTAACTTACAGGGGGGTAACAATACCTTTACTTTAAGAATCGCTACTGAGCATGCACTGAAAGATCCATATTGTGATGATTAGATTCCCTACAGTGTGGAAACAGGCCCTTCGGCCCAACAAGTCCACACCGACCCTCCGAAAAGCGACCCACCCAGACCCATTCCCCTACATTTACACCCTGACTAATACACCTAGCACTATAGGAATTTAGCATGGCCAATTCACCTAACTTGCACATTTTTAGACTGTGGGAGGAAATTGGAGCACCCAGAGGAAACCCACGCTGACTCGGGAAAAACGTGCAGACTCCACACAGATAGTTGCCTGAAGCAGGAATTGAACCCAGGTCCCTAGCACTATGAGGTAGCAGTGCTAACCACTGAGCCACCTTGTCAGAACAAGATGGGGCCATCATTTCCCATACTTCTCAACAGTAAAGTTTGGAAATATTCAGTCTCCTCAGTGTTTCCTACACTGTCTTTCAGGTGAGATGGTAAACCAGGTGGCATTCACCTGTTCTGCTGCTCTGGATTGAGAATTAAATCCCATGGTGCCATTCCATGAGGAGCATTCCATTCTCTCCTGATCTCCAGGTCCATGTTCTTCCTTCAACAAACGCTTCAAATGCTTGTTATCCTGTCTGCCTTTTTCATTGCTAATTGTGGCATTATTAAGGGCACCTATTTCCACCTTTCAAGCCTCGCCCTTCGTTCTCAGCTCATCTGCTCAAAGTCCATGGTCGGGGAACGATTTCTGGCTACAACAAGTTAGCAAAGTCATCATCCGGTTTCTTCAGTCCAATCTGCACCCCCCCCCCCTTCCCCCGCCTTGTATAAACTGGTGATTATTCTAAACTCCATGGACTACTTCCCAATTTGCAGAAAGTCCTCTTTACCCATCTCGCCATGGCTCCTGGTTAAGCAACTCCTCAATTTTAAATTCCCATCTTTGTTTCTAGATCCTTCCATGACCTTGCTCATCCCTAGCTTGGTTCCCTCCTCCGGCCCCCACAACTCTCTGAGGAAGCAGCTCTCCATTAATTCTGGTCACTCGCAAATCTCCAATTTTAATTCCTCCACCATCAGTGTCTGGGCCTTCAGCTGTTCCAGAAGTCCCGCTTGTGACCTCAACACCTTCATCCTCACCTTCATCCTTCAAGACTTTACTTCAAATCTGCCTCTTTGACCAAACGTTGACCAAATGTCAGCCCTAATATTTCCTAATGTGGCTCAGTGAACAATTTTCCTCTACTGTCACTGGGTTAAAATCCTGGAATTCCCTCCCTAAGGGCATTGTGGGCCAACCCACAACACACGGACTGCAGTGGTTCAAGGTGACAGCTCTCAAGGGGCAACTAGGGACGGGTATTAAATGTGGCCAATGGTGCCCAATTCCCATGAGTGAGTTTTAAAAAATCAATTTATAACCTCTGTGAATCACCTTATGACATTTTGTTGAGTTAAGGGCGGTGTATAAATATATTATTGTTGTCAAATCTTGCTAGATGCAGAATTCTGTGCAGTTTAATATTCTAGTATCTGAAGCACAATGTGGGGTTATTGTAACTGAACCAGGAGTCCAAGAAGCGCTCACTTTCCACAGGATTGCCACCCTTCACTTAGCTTACCTGCATCATTCGGTTCTGTGATGGAACTTCCTTCTATTCATGGGATGTGGTGTCGCTGGCTGTGCCCAGCATGTATTGCCCATCCCTAGTTGCCCCTTGAGAAGGTGGGGGTGAGCTGCCTTCTTAAGCCGCTGTAGTCTATGTCCTGTGGGTTGACCCACAATGCCCTTAGGGAGGGAATTCCAGGATTTTGACCTAGCGACAGTGGAGGAACGGTGATATATTTCCAAATCAGGATGGTGAGTGGCTTGGAGGGGAACGTGCAGAGGGTGGTGATCCCATGTTTCTGCTGCACTTGTCCTTCTAGGTGGTGGGGGGACTGCAGGTTTGGGAGGTGCTGTTGCAAGAGGCTTGGCAATTTGTGGCAGTGCATCTATAGATGGTACACACTGCTGCTGCTGAGTGTTGGTGGTGGAGGGAGCGGATATTTGTGGATGTGGGGCCAATCAAGCGGGGCTACTTTGTCCTGGACGGTGTTGAGCTTCTTGAGTGTTGTTGGGGCTGCCCCCATCCAGGCAAGTGGGGAGTATTCCATCAGACTCCGGACCTGCTCTGTTTTTATTGCGCAACTGTCCCTGAATCAGCCCACATCCAAATGGCGGACAGCTACAAAAACACCAGCCGAGTGAAAACAGCACAGTGTTGGGAGCTTCCAACTATGTCCTGGTACACTCCACCCTCCAAGGTTTCTGCCAGGGTGGTAAATCTCCTGCAAACCAATGCCATCTGTCCCTGATGGTGCCAACCAACCCATGGTCATGGTTCAAGCAACTGGCATGAAATGCAAAGCTGGATGTCGGGGTGTGAATAGACATTGGAGACCACTCCCTGTGGATGTTTCACGTTAGTGAGAGTGAGTGCCAATGCACCTCAAACGGCTGCAGGACGAAGCAAGTCATTGACACCAAATAAAGAAGAGACTGCAGCCAGCGATGTTTGCACCAGGAAGCTGGATTCATTTGCTGGATACCTGCAGCCTGAAACAGACCGTCCTGATTTACCTTCCCCATTGTTTTGTACACTTTCGTAAAATCACCCCTCAGCCTAAAATCAAAATCCTGCAGATGCTGGACATCTGAAACTGAGCAGGTCTAGCAGCATCTGTGGAGAGAGAGAGAGAGAAATGGAATTAATGCTTTAGAAAAAGAACCATATTTGACCCAAAAATGTTAACTCTGTCTCTCTTTCACAAATGCTGCCAGACCTGCTGGGTTTCTGCATCACTTGCATTCAATCCCTGCAGTGTGGAAATAGGCCATTCGGCCCAACAAGTTTACACCGACCTTCTGAAGAATATCCCACCCATACTCACTATCCTACTCAATGCCTGCAACCCTGCACTTCCCATGGCTAGCCTGTACACTGTGGGCAATTTAGCATGACCAATTCACCCTGACCTGTATTTCTTTGGACTATGGGAGGAAACCGGAGTACCCGGAGGAAACCCACACAGACACAGGGAGAACGTGCAAACTCCACACAGACAGTCGCCCAAGGCTGGAATTGAACCCAGGTCCCTGGCGCTGTGAGGCAGCAGCACTAACCACTTTCTAATTTTATCTCACCTGTCAGATGCCTCTGTTCTAAGGATTAGATTACTTATAGTGTGGAAACAGGCCCTTCGGCCCAATAAGTCCACACCGACCATCTGAAGCGCAACCCACCCAGACCCATTCCCCTACATTTACCCCTTCAGCTAATACTACGGGCAATTTAGCACAGCTAATTCACCTAACATGCACATCTTTGGATTGTGGGAGAAAACCGGAGCACCCGGAGGAAACCCACGCAGACACAGGGAGAAAGTGCAAACTCCACACATTCAGTCGCCTGAGGTGGGCATTGAACTCGGGTCTCTGGCGCTGTGAGGCAGCAGTGCTAACCACTGTGCCACCGTGCCACCCATACAACACAAGGAAAACATGCAAACTCCACACAGACAGTCGCCCAAAAGAAAACAATACTGGCCTGTCAAATCTATGAATATGCACTAGTAGACCATCAGGAGGACAGACAAACTGCACAGTGCTTTCTGGGTGATTTGGAAAGCAGAGAAAACAAACACTGAGGTAATGCAAGCTGGTGATACTCCTTGTTTTCCAATCCCCCCATGGCCTCACTCTGCTTACTTCTGTAACCTCTACCAGGCCCACAACACTCACACCATTCAATACCATCATGGCTAATCACCAACTCAATCCCCTTATCCCGCTTTCTCCCCATATCCTTTGATCCCTTTATATATATATCGATCTCCTTCATGAAAGCATTCAATGTTTTTGCCTCAACCACTTTCTGTGGTAGACATTTCCACAGGCTCCCCACTCTCCTCATCTCCATTCTAAATGGCCTACGCTGCATCCTTAGACTGTGACCTCCAGACTCCTTGGTCAATGGAGAGATCCTGGAATCTCTCAAGCTCTGGTGGGAGACTCAAGGCTCAACCTTCAACATGTTCCAGGACCTTGGCCTCTCGCTCTCCTCTGGCAGGCCCCGGGGTGGAAGGGAAGGGGATGGGGATGGGGATAATCCCCCTCCATTTTATTCTTGCCCTAACCTTCACCAGTCTCTTTAAACACTGAGGCAGCCCCCTCTCCACCACCTTGGCTCTTGGTAATAGCGTGAGAAACACCACGATGAGGATTAAATAGGGAGTGGGACTATAAATAAAGCGTTTGATAGGCGGGAGTTTTATTAGTGCAGCATAGCTGTTAGTTGTGGGTCAATATATGCTGCTAATGCAATACAGTGCATGCGATCCCCTTGCTGTGTTTAACCTCTGAAGGACGTTTTCGCAGTTTTATGAAAAAAATCCCAAGCAAACAAGGTTGCACTCTGTCAGCATCTGCAGCCAATGCTGCATCTCAAACTGCACTGTGTGATCCCGACCCTCTCTTCGCTGTGAATTGATAAACATTCCCCCTTTAGGAATAAAACTGACTCTTTCTGACTGAGTGCAAAATGTGGGGGTGCCATTAATGGAGACTCACCACCCTGGTCAAGGGAGCTTCCAGCCGTACACTGTGGTCTTAGTTCCCTCCCTGCTCATATCGCCACAAGGAAAGTCAAGAGAACGACAACAGTGTCTTCAAGGTCACAGACTGGAGAGCAAAAGCAATTAAAAGTGCATTTAATCTCATAGTAAAACGCACCCAGCACTGTCTCAGCTCTCACACACACAAAGGAGATTCCTGCTTCTTTCCATCTCTTCTTATTAAAGAGGAGTTGGTAAGGATTTTAATCAACCATCGACACATTCAGGCCAATAGTTGAAAATGAAATTGAATCAAACCCTTGCTTATTGCGTCAATGAAGGTGTTTGCTCCCCTCTCCAGGTCTTCTGACCTTATTAGCAGGAGGGGGTATTGACCCTCCCTTAGCCACAGAAGCACATCACCATCATGTGACCCCCCCCCTTGCAGTTTCAGGCCTGCACACTGTCAGAAGTTAATAAACTATCACCACCGCCAACACAAGAAACAAAGGGTGTACATTTATATAGTGCCTTTTATGACCACAGCACGTCCCAAAGCTCTTTTCAGCCAATGAAGTAATTTTTTTGGGAATGAAATCACCGTTGCTGTGTAGAAACATGGCAGCCAATTTGCTCACAGAAAGCTCCCACGAATAGTCCCATGACATTGATCTGATTGTTGTTTCTGTGATTCCCAACCTTGTTAGGATGGTACTATTCATGGAATTGTGACCAGTCCAGACAGACTGTACCCAAAGTGTTCATATCAAACTGAAAAAAAGCCCCCAGGTCCTCTCCCAGGGGCTGTGTCGAGACTCAGTGATGTTAAATGTGTCTGAAAAGCCAAACAGCTCGGAGTAAGAAACAAATTCAAATTAATCATTTCACTGAAGTCAGTAACCTGAGGGAGTGAATCTTATGTATTTAAAGCAGTAGGGATATCAGACTAACTGGACCGCTGTGTTGGAAAGCTCACACAGACTTGGAGCTGAAGGACCTTCTCATAGAATCCCTAGACTGTGGAAGTAGGCCATTTGGATCCTGATGAAGGGCTCCGGCCCGAAATGTCGATTCTCCTGCTCCTCGGATACTGCCTGACCTGCTGTGCTTTTCCAGCACCACTCTGATCTTGACATTTGGTCCATCAAGTCAACACAAACCTCTGAAGACCATTCCACCCTGAACCCTCCGCCCCACTCTATCCCTGTAACTCTATACTCTTCACAGATAACCCTCTGACATATTCCTCGGCAAAGACATTTGTCTCAGGGTGGGATTGACCCTGGGTCCCTGATACTGTGGGGCAGCAGTGCTAACCACTGAGCTGCCTGATGTTATACTGTTCCGTGTTCTTGTGTCAGTTTTAATTAGGGCACTTCCCACGGAAGCAGACAGGGATTGGAGGTTTCTCACTTTCCTCATCCTGGAATTGTGTGGTTTTCTTGGTGCCTGCTTTTCGAACACAAGAGTCTTTGTCATAGCAACATGCAAGGAGCCAATTAGATTGGCTCCAAGTGATCAGTCACTGAGGCGAGAAGTTTTTAATTAGGTGATCAGAGCTGTTGTGCACTCAAATGAAAAAGACAATGTTTTGGGAATTAATGCAGACGTCTTAATCAGGGTTAAGCAACACTGATACAGCATCACACAAACACAGCCCCAGTCCAGTCATTTCCACATCCCACTCGGAGATATTGCCATCAACCACGCAAATAGCAGTTAGCAGGAATACGAGGCAGCTGCCGCCAAGGAACAAGACCACTGTGGGGGGAAAGACCACTGTTCAAGGGAAGACAACTATCTGGGAAAGACCACTGCCTGGGGAAGACCACTGTCTGGGTGAAGACCACTGCCTGGGGGAAGACCACTGTCTGGGGAAGACACTGTCTGGGGGAAGACCACTGTCTGGGGGAAGACAACTATCTGGGAAAGACCACTGCCTGGGGGAAGACAACTATCTGGGAAAGACACTGTCTGGGGGAAGACCACTGTCTGGGGGAAGACCACTGTCTGGGGAAGACACTGTCTGAGGGAAGACCACTGTCTGGGGGAAGACCACTATCTGGGGGAAGACCACTGTCTGGGGGAAGACCACTGTCTGGAGGAAGACCAATGACTGAGGGAAGACCACTGTCTGGGGGAAGACCACTGTCTGGGGGAAGACCAATGACTGAAGGAAGACCATTGTCTGGGAGAAGACCATTGTCTGGGGGAAGACCACTGTCTGGAGGAAGACCAATGACTGAGGGAAGACCACTGTCTGGGGGAAGACCAATGTCTGGGGGAATACCAATGTCTGGGGGAAGACCAGTGTCTGGTGAAAGACCAGTGTCTGGTGGAAGACCACTGTCTGAGGGAAGACCACTGTCTGGGGTAAGACCACTATCTGGGGGAAGACCACTGTCTGGGGGAAGACCACTGTCTGGGGAAGACACTGTCTGGGGAAGACACTGTCTGAGGGAAGACAACTGTCTGGGGGACGGCCACTGTCTGGGGGAAGACAACTGTCTGGGGGAAGACCACTATCTGGGGGAAGACCACTATCTGGGGAAGACCACTGTCTGAGGTCTTTCTGCTGAAGTTAAATGGGGATCAGTTTCATGTATGTAAATATAATCTTACACAAGTAAGAGATGCTTTGGGTGTTTTTTGTTGGATAGAATTAAACTCCAATGTTTGTTTGTTTTCTTCATTTTTTTACTATACAGAACCAAACTGCTTCAGTGACTATATTTTGTGAATGAAGTATAGTTTTGAAATTAAGAAAAAAAGTGTAGCCAGACACCTCAAACTATACTTGCTCACTCAGAGCGATCTGCACCCCATCCCAATTGAACTCTGGGCTGAGTCGTACCTGTTGCTGAAACACTCTGGAAGCTCAGGCATTTTCCTATGCACGGTATCCCACTCCCCACCTTACCTCTTCAAAGGTGGATGACTGGGAATCACTGACGGGGGTGGGGGGGGGTTCAAATCATTTGAATTGTGACTCTGAAGAATTAGAGCAGCTGGGGGGTGACAAGAGGATGGTGAGGGGTTGAAGGATTCTGGATGGGTGGCAAGGTGTTGAGGTACCTCTTGTAATTAATGAAAATGTTCAAGGAATGTCAGAGATAAAGGAACAAAAATAGGCAGGTTTATTTTTTTTCCTGCAGAAAATACAATTGAGAGCATTGAGGACAACATATTGTCTCCGTAGAAGTAGCAATGTCAAGCTAAGAGAGAGACTTAGGGGTTCGGTAATAAATACATCAGGCTGGGTTTGATCTTGTATTGAGGCTTTTTGTAAATCTGAAAGAAAGACTTGCATTTCTATAACACCTTTCACAACAACTGAATGTTCCAAAGCCTACAAGCACTTTTGAAGTATTCTTCATGGTCGGAATATAAATGTGACAACCACACTTCACACAGCAAGCTCCCATGAGCTGCAAAGAGATAATCAGCAGATAACCTATTATTTTGTGATGCCACTTGAAGGGTAAATATTTGCCAGGATCCTGGGCAGCATTCCTTGGATTTTCTTCAGAGTCAGGAATACGGACTTTCTTACACCTTCCTGAGAGGACACAGAAGGTCTCAATTTGACTGAGCCTCTGAAAGTCAGCTGTGTGAACATTGCTGTGTCTCCTCTGTAAGGTTCTGCAGTGTCAGCCTTGTTTTCTGTGCTTACATTCTAGAGTAGCACTTGAACACACAACTTTACGATTCAGAGGCAAAAGTATGGAAGGAGCTGTCAGCCTGTGTGCAGAGTCCTGGTCTCTCTATTCCAACAGTGCCCATTAAATCCCAGGCGGAATGGATTCTAAAACTTATGTAAAACCTTCGACTCTGGGCAGCCATTCCTTATACAGATACGTGCTGCTAACTTCCCCCACCGCGTTCTTCTTCCTCTTACTACCCTGCCTACTGCTCAAAGGCAGGGGTTGTTAGCCACAGGTCCATTGAACTGTCCCTTAGTTTCAACTCAGAATGAATCTTCATAGACTTGCTGATCAGGATGCTTAAAGATACAGACTAAGTTAAACACAGCTGCATCTTAAGTAACTTTCATTAATAAGTTCTTGATCACTTCTAACCCCGTGAGCTGACAGCAGGAGATCTATTGGTCTCTATTCTGCCTGTGTTCACCTAGGAGGAAGTGAGGACTGCAGATGCTGGAGATCAGAGTTGGGAGTGTGGTGCTGGAAAAGCACAGCAGGTCAGGCAGCTTCCAAGGAGCAGGAGAATTGATGTTTCGGGCATAAACTCTTCATCAGGAATCAGATTCCTGACGGTGGGCTCTTGCCCAAAACATCGATTTTCCTGCTCCTCGGATGCTGCCTGACCTGCTGTGCTTTTCCAGCACCACGCTCCCGTCTCTGTGGTTCATCTATTAGATGCATGCAGTGCTGAAAAAACACACTTTCTGTTGAAGCTTTCCATCTTACATTCATCAGGACAGTTTGCAAGAATACCAATAATGTGGAAAATCAGCGTGACAGTCCTCTCATCTGTATAAATGTTGGTTTTCCCCTACAATGGTATTCTTGCAAACTGTCTTGAATGTAAGAAGAAAATATTCAACGAAACAAATCTTTTCTCAGTAACACTTCAGCTCTGTCCTACCAAATGATGATTAATAACATTACATACTGCATGTCCTTCCCAAATGAGTTACACTTACTTGCTGTAACACCTTCCCTGTCACTCTGTCCCCAGCAAACATTTGTCTGCTTTTTTATTTAATTCATTCACAGTTTGAGGGCACTGATGGCCAGGCAGTCATTTCTTGCCCATCCCTAACTTTCCCTGGGGCAGTTGAATGTCAACCACATTGTTATGACTTCTCCTCCTGACAATCATTGTCAGAATCTTAATCCCAGATTTTTTATTGAATTCAAATTCCAGGTAAAATTTGAACCCAGGTCCCTCAAAGCATTACCTGGGTCTCTGGATTAATATTCCTGAAATAACTTCACAGAGGCCAGTATCCCACCACCAAGACACACATTATTTACATATGCACAGTATACTAGCTCTGGCCAGCCAGCTCAGAGTCAGTCCTTGAACTGAGGGGATTCTGAATCCCTCGTTTATATTTATTTTTTATTATTTAATCCCTTGTTTTTTTTGTGAGACACAATGAAAGACACGAGGTGTACAAATCTTTATTCAGTTTCCACCACCAAAAAAGGGCAATGCTGCGTGATCAAACAGTGAAGGAGAAGGCAGGACAGGGATTAAATCAAAATAGAGTTGGACAGGGAAATAATACACTCCACTCCCTGCGGTGCCCACCTCTTCCTGAACAGCTCAAGGGTATTGGTGGACACGCATGCTCCTTCTCCAGAGACACCTGGGCCCTAACATTTAATTCCTTGTTTTCTTTCTTATGTAGGCCAGACCAGGTAAGGATGGCAGATTTCCTTCCCTGTGTGACATTAGGGAATCACATCTTGTTTTATGACAACCGTCAGAGATTACACCGTCATTATTAGGCGAGCTTTTAATTCCAGACTTTATCAAATTCAAATTTGATGATCTGCTATGGTGGGATATGAACCTAACCTGTTAGCCTGGGTCTGCTAGATTACTGAATACTGAAATAACTCCGCAGAGGCTGGTATCCCGTCACCTTAATCCCTTGTTTATATTGATCAGCCGGGCTACCTGATTGGCCCAGGTTAACGGTGGTCCTGTAGTCAACAACATCCACCTGGGTCCAATCACTACAAGTCCAAGGATGTTATCACGAGACCATCAACTTGTCCATCACAAACACCATATCCACTACCTTTTTTGGAGCTTGAACCCTAACTCTGATATAAAATGTCAGGTATATTGAGCAAAAAAAAATCCATATTATTGCACTGAAATTTTTTTCTTCTTGTAGCAATGCTTCAAAACTAATTCATGAAAGCTTTGTGCTTTTCTGAGTAATTTTCTTTCTGTTTGACTGTTGCCCTGTTTCCTTCCCTTCAGTTTTCATTACTGTATTAGATAACATGAATAATGCACAGTTGGTCAGTATTATAGACCTGTCAGAGCATTGAGGAGACAGACCTGGATATATAGTCCTTCTTGCTCCTGAAATAAAAGTCAGATTACCTTAGCAACCAAGTATTATCGTCTATATATTCTGTTTTTTCAATTTCCTGCAGAATGCCTATTAAATGAGTGTTTATGAATGTATATAAATAGTCAGGAACCAGACTGCGAGTCAAAGAAAAGATTCTTGAAACCATTTCCTATGAAGGAAATCAGTAGTTAGAATTTGAAATACTGTGTGTTGTAAACATACGTGACCTTCTCTGTTACGCCCAGGTGACCTCAATCTTCCTTCTAAGGCTTCTGTGAAAATACTTTAAAATTTATGTCTTCCACTTCCTCGCAAATTTTTTTTTGTTCCAGATGATTTTTCCAAATGACTGTCCTGGTGTCTGTGACCACTGGTGTTAATATGGTGGTGGAGAAAATGACAACATTACTGAGCCCCTTGTTTATTCAGCGGTCCTCGATATGGGGACAAAGTCAGGGATAATTCAAGATAAAATGCAAATAAATCCAAAGTAAGCCCTCACCTGAAAACTCTGATATCCCTGTAGCATGTTGTAAGATATATTGTTCCAGCTCTCTCGGTCATAGAGAAGCCATATAAAACAAGCTCTTTATACAATAACTCGGGGGAAATTTCCATTAAGTTCCTATTAAGATACTTAATAATCTCAATGTAATTGGAATGCCAAACCACTGTAAATCCATAAACATATTCAGTCTTTATATAAAGAGGATGCTATATCGTGTAACCTTTGATATGTTAATGAAACCGTTGTGAATGACCTTCCAACATATAAACAATATTCTTCTGCAAACTGAAACTATTCTAGCCACATGTATATGACAAAATTTGTTTTTGTTACTTCTAGGAAATGGAACAAAGTTTTGTTCCAGGTAGCTGGTGTCAGCATTGGGCTTGGCCAGTCAGGTCAGTTATGGGTGTTGATTAAAGCTGAGCAATGTGCCTTTAACCAGGAGAGCACCTCTTGCTATATCTGCCTGGTTTTATTCAGGTGTGGAATGTGAGCATTGCTCTGTTGCCTGGCCCCAGCTCTCCTTTCTCCATCACTGAGAAAGTGATGGTGAGTTGCTTTCTTGAACCACTGCAGTCCTTGAGCTGTAGGGTCACCAACAGTGCCATGAGGAAGAATTTTGACCCAGTGACAGTGAAGGAACGGCGATATATTGCCAAGTCAGGATGGTGAGTGGCTCAGAGGGGAACTTGCAGGGGGTGGTATCTGCTACCCTTGTCCTTCTGGATGGTAATGGTCATGGGTGTGGAATATGTTGAAAGAGGCATCTAGTCATCTTCATACACCAGCACCTTCGTTCTCTGTTGAAGTGAGATTACCAATTACCAGGTACAAATTGATGAGTATACTGGAGCCTGTGCCTCAGTAGGAGATGCCCCTATCTTCATTAAAGCCAACAGGCAGAGTACCATCCAATCTTTAGTCTGATCTAGATTCAGAGTGTTAGCATGATGCATTGGTTTTATTTCTGCCCTCCGAAGAGAAAACTGTTGATATTCTATTCAGAAAAATTTGCCTTAAATTCATTTCTTGCCACTTCTCAGATCTGATGTTGTCATCATTTCCCACTGTGTACCTTTCCTTGCCAACACCTACATTGTCCACTGGCTCTGGGCACCCCCCCATCTCACCATCTTCACCTTACTTGGCAACGTACATGATCATCACATTGGTGCATATTGTGTGACGCCCCATTGAATTGAATCTCAATTGGATATCTTGGTAATTAGCCACAGTCCACGAAGACTGTGGGCATCTTTCTTCATTAGAGAGAGAAACTACTGCGCTTCCCTTTCATTCATTGCTAGGCCAGCCATTCATTGCCTGTCCCTCATTGCCAGAGTGGGTAGTTAAGAGTAGAATAGAATAGAATAGCAAGTTATTGTCACACGTATTTTTACAAAAAAATACAGTGAAAAGTTTTATAAGACGCCATGCCATGGTGCCTAAATTTATCACAGAAGTCATAAATAAGAAGAAAAAGAAAGTAAAAGTATACCGCCTTTAAATTAATGGCTCCTGGATTCAGGGTACGCTGGAAAACTGAGCTGAGACTGCCACGCAGGACCGAGCCGAGACTGCCCACCTCACTGAGACAACACCTCCACGCTGGGCCACTGAAAATCCCAGAGGTTGTATCCGAAGCAAAGACAAGACCTCCACACCAGGACTATACCTCCACACCAGGTCTACACCTCTGTGCCAGGACTATACCTCCACACCAGGACTATACCTCTGTGCCAGGACCATACCTCCACACCAGGACTATACCTCTGTGCCAGGACCATACCTCCACACCGGGACTATACCTCTGTGCCAGGACCATACCTCCACACCAGGTCTACACCTCTGTGCCAGGACCATACCTCCACACCAGGTCTACACCTCTGTGCCAGGACCAGACCTCTGTGATGGGACTAGATCTCTGTGCCAGGACCATACCTCCACACCGGGTCTACACCTCTGTGCCAGGACTATACCTCCACACCGGGACTACACCTCTGTGCCAGGACTGTACCTCCATGCTGGGATTAGGCCTACACGCTGGGACTAGACCTCCGTGCTGGGACTAAAACTCCACACTGGGACTAAACCTCCATGCCAGGACTATTCCTCCATGCTGGGACTAGGCCTTTGTGCTGGGACTAGACCTTTGTGCTGGGACTAGACCTCCGTGCTGGGACTAGACCTCTGTGGTGGGACTAGACCTTTGTGCTGGGACTAGACCTCTGTGCTGAGACTAGACTTCCGTGCTGGGACTAGACCTCTGTGGTGGGACTAGACCTCTGTGCTGGGACTAGACCTTTGTGCTGGGACTAGACCTCCGTACTGGGACTAGACCTCTGCGGTGGGACTAGACCTCTGTGCTGGGACTATACCTCTGTGCTGGGACTAGACCTCTGTGGTGGGACTAGACCTCTGTGATGGGACTAGACCTCTGTGGTGGGACTAGACCTCTGTGATGGGACTAGATCTCTGTGCTGGGACTAGACCTCTGCGCTGGGACTAGACCTCTGTGGTGGGACCAGACCTCTGTGGTGGGACTAGACCTCTGTGCAGGGACTAGACCTCTGTGATGGGACTAGACCTCCGCGCTGGGACTAGACCTCTGCGCTGGGACCAGACCTCTGTCATGGGACTATACCTCTGTGCGGGGACTAGACCTCTATGATGGGACTAGACCTCTGCGCTGGGACTAGACCTTCACGCTGGGACCAGACCTCTGTGGTGGGACTAGACCTCTGTGGTGGGACTAGACCTCTGTGATGGGACTAGATCTCTGTGGTGGGATTAGACCTCTGTGATGGGACTAGATCTCTGTGCCAGGACCATACCTCCACACCGGGTCTACACCTCTGTGCCAGGACCATACCTCCACACCAGGACTATACCTCTGTGCCAGGACCATACCTCCACACCGGGACTATACCTCTGTGCCAGGACTATACCTCCACACCGGGACTACACCTCTGTGCCAGGACTGTACCTCCATGCTGGGATTAGGCCAACACGCTGGGACTAGACCTCCGTGCTGGGACTAGACCTCTGTGGTGGGACTAGACCTTTGTGCTGGGACTAGACCTTTGTGCTGGGACTAGACCTCCATACTGGGACTAGACCTCTGCAGTGGGACTAGACCTCTGTGCTGGGACTAGACCTCTGTGCTGGGACTAGACCTCTGTGGTGGGACTAGACCTTTATGCTGGGACTAGACCTCTGTGCTGGGACTAGACCTCCATGCTGGGACTAGACCTCTGTGGTGGGACTAGACCTTTGTGCTGGGACTAGACCTTTGTGCTGGGACTAGACCTCTGCGGTGGGACTAGACCTCTGTGGTGGGACTAGACCTCTGTGCTGGGACTAGACCTCTGTGGTGGGACTAGACCTCTGTGATGGGACTAGATCTCTGTGCTGGGACTAGACCTCCGCACTGGGACTAGACCTCTGTGGTGGGACCAGACCTCTGTGGTGGGACTAGACCTCTATGCGGGGACTAGACCTCTGTGATGGGACTAGACCTCCGCACTGGGACTAGATCTCCGCGCTGGGACTAGACCTCTGAGCTGGGACCAGACCTCTGTCGTGGGACTAGACCTCTGTGCGGGGACTGGACCTCTGTGATGGGACTAGACCTCTGCGCTGGGACTAGACCTCCGCGCTGGGACCAGACCTCTGTGATGGGACCAGACCTCTGTGATGGGACTAGACCTCTGTGGTGGGACCAGACCTCTGTGGTGGGACTAGAGCTCTGTGGTGGGACTAGACCTCTGTGGTGTGACTAGACCTCCGCGCTGGGACCTGACCTCTGTGGTGGGACCTGACCTCTGTGGTGGGACTAGAACTCCGTGCGGGGACTAGACCTCCATGCCAAGTTGTTGGATTACCCAGAAGCCACCAAAGAAGACCTCCTCGACTGGATGGGATCTCCATGTTGGGATTGGAGATCCACGGTGGGCCAAGACTGCCACACCGTGAGACTGCTACCCCACATTGATGTAGGGGAGGAGGTCTGGAGTCACTTGTAGGTCAGACCAAGAAAGATTCCATTCCATCGTAAAGATGGATTGTGTTTCATTTTCTCTTATTACAATTGGTAATGGTGACATGTTTGCCAATTTAATGGATTCAGATTTCACCATCTGCCATGGTGGGATTCCAAACCAGGTCCTGAGAGAAATTAACCTGGGGATCTAGATTATTAATCCAGTGACAATACCACCACCTTGCCAACACACTTGGGGTCTAACTGTCCATTGCTTCACAAACATGAGTCACAATGAGGAGCTTACTATCACAAGGAGTACAGCAATATTCTGGGGATGGTTCAAAAGAACATGTGTTATTGTATTACCCGATGGTTTGCGTCATTTATTACCACCCAGTTGTATTTCCCAACAGCTACTTCTATTTTATTTCATGATTTAAAATAAAACCTGTCATCTCTGGCTATGAAGTAACCTCACTGAGATGTGTTAAATGCTTGGTTAAGTGCTGATGGTTGTTTCTCATTGTGAGTGGGCGCTCACACACGTTCTGTAGTGTGGAGTTCACAGTTGTTAATTATAGCTGGATTATTTTAGCAGAAGGATTATCAGTTTCAGTATATTTTTTGATCACTCACACGAGGAGCTCAGAATGAAACGCAAACAAAAACGGTAATGGGGACTCTCTCCACTCAAGGTTCATGCTGGTCACCTGCATACTCTGGAAGCGGAGAGGATTCAGAGGAACTTTCAGACTAAAACCTGACTCATGGTGTGGGTTTCTGTGTCAATATTCAGAGTAGACTGGAGCAGTTCAAATATTGCACACTAGCCCAGTAGTTGAAGCTCAGGCTCAGTAAACCATTCTTTGCATTTTCCTAAAATCAATGAGGGTATCACTGGCCAGGCCAGCATTTATTGTCCATCCCTAATTGCCCAGAGGGCAGTTAAGAGTCAATCACATTGCTGTGGGTTAGGAGTCACATATAGGCCAGACCAGGTAAAGATGGCAGATTTCCCTCATGAACCAGATGGCCCTGTAAGCACAATCAGCAATGATAATACCGTCAACACTAGGCTAGCTGTTCTATTTAATTCAGGATATTTTATTAAATTCAAATTTCACCATCTGCCGCAGTGGGATTTGAAACCACTGAACAACAACTATAGTTACATTGGACTGTGTTTCATCATCACTAGCATTGGTCATGCCATTTGAGTATTTTAATTTGCAAGGTGTGTGGGCTGTAACCAAAGTAGCTAGTTTGGCAGGAGTACCACACGGAAGCAGCCAATGTAATTGCGTGGTTTAACAAAGATCCTTCCTTTGCACCTTTCTCTTTCCGTTTTGATATTCCCATTTTTTTTTGTATGAATTGCGGCCGTGATCTTCACAGTCATTCCCGATGGAAACCAACAACAGCTTGCATTATATAGCAATGTAAACAAAGTAAACTGTCCCACAGTAGCCCACAGGAGCCTAAAATGATGGGAAGTTGCCACTGAGCTAGAGAAGGAGGCATTAGGGCATCAGGTGTTGAAGGCTTGGTCAAAGAGGTAGGTATAAGGGTACCTGGTCAAGGGGAGGGGGTTGTCTAGTGGTACTGTCACTGGACTAGTTCTCAGGGTCCAAGCTCAAGTCCTGACAAATGGTGGAGTTTGAACTGAACATTTAAAAACAAAACAAATATGGAGTTAAGAGCCTAATGATGATCATGAAATTATTCCATTGTTGGGGAAAATCCCATCTGGCTCACTGCTGTCTTTTAGGGAAGAGAATCTGCCATCCTTACCCAGTCTGGCCTACATGTGACTCTAGACACATAGCAATGTGGTTGACCCTTAAGTGGAGCACTTAACTTTATGAGTAATAAATGCTAGCCTAGCCAGTGATGCCCTTTTCCTGTGAATTAATGAAACAAAGCAGGCTTTAGGAAGGAAATCAATAAGATCCCCTTGTCATGTACAACTATGGAAACAAAACATTTTTCCAGAACTGAGAAATTCTCAAATTCTGGTCAAGTTGCACCAAATGTACTGATTGGTTTCCAGAATCTAAACCTCGTACAATAAATACAATAATGAATTAGAGGGTGACATGGTGGCTCAGTGGTTAGCACTGCTGCCTCACAGTGTTGGGTTTGATTCCAGCCTCGGGCAACTGTCTGTGTGGAGTTTGCACATTCTCTCCGCATCTGCGTGGGTTTCCTCCGGGTGCTCCGGTTTCCTCCCACAGTCCAAAGATGTTCAGATTAGGTGAACTGGCCACATTAAATTGCCCAGAGTGTTCAGGGATGTGTAGGTTAGGTTCAATAGTCAGGAATAAATATAAGATAGGGAAATGGGTCTGGGTGGGTTACTGTTCAGAGGGTCAGTGTGGACTTGTTGGGCCAAAGGGCCTGTTTCCACACTGTAGGGATTCTATGAATGTAATGTAATGTTGCCAATGTACCAGGAATTTACCATTAGTGCCATACAATGTAGAATTTTGTTTCTGCGTTACTTACTGATGTTGCATGTGTCGATATAACAGAAGCATTCTGCATGCATTGTGGAGTTCACGTGCAAGCAGAGCTATCTCCTCCCCATATTGCTCTTCATCTGTACATTTCCCCACAGGTAGATGAGGCTACAGTGCCGTTTACATCCAAGGGAGCGGAACTGGTCAAGAAAATAGTTTTAAAAAGCCACAAATGTACCAAATCCATTGCTTCCTTTCCCGGGATCATCAGAGGAATTAGAGAAATTTATCAAAGCTAGATTTGAGTGTTGATGAATGGAAGCCATTGGTCAAAGTAGTAGGGGATGGTTCTTGTTTATTCAAATTTTTATGATGATCATTTCATCGCCACAATGATGCCTTTTAGTCAGATGTTATAATTAAGGCTGGTGTAGTCGGACCATGGTACAGGAGAAGTACGGCGGATCCTGGAAATCTGAAATAAAAACAGAAAATGTTGGAGAAACTCAGCTGTTCTGGTGACATCAGGAACAGAGTTAATGTTTCCAGAACTTTCTGAAGAAGTGATACAAGGCTTGAAATGTTAGCTTTGTTCCTCTCTCCAAAGATGCAGCCAGACCTGCTGAGTTTCTCCAGCACTTTCCGTTTGCATTCCTGCATTACTCTGACAGCTTTGCTTTGTGCAATTTGCTTGAATCTTAGTTCATAAGGTATAGGAGCAGAATTCCACAAATTCACAACCCTTTGGGAGAAATAGAGTCACAGAGTCATAGAGGTGTACAGCAGGGAAACAGACCCAACTCTATTTTAAATGTGCTGCCCCTTATCCTAAGACTATGACCTCTTGTCCGAGAATGTCCCACAAGATGAAGAATCTGCTCCATGACTATCTTATCCACACCTTGTATTGTCTTGAACACCTCAATTTGAGAGTATAGGCCTTTCTTAATCAAAACAAAGTTATTGTAAAGGTCCAATAATATGGAATGACAGTATTTCATGTCCTTTTGGTAAATGTGAAACTGATTTATACTTGTTAGTTTGTTTTACACTGTGAAGATTCATAGCGTGTCTTTCCTTTCTTTCCGATTTCCTGCTGGCTCGCTGAATTGAAGGTGAGTGAAGTTTATGCACTGAAGACAACTCAGGAAATCTCAAGATGGCTGCCAAGAGGAAAGGAGGCCTAAAGCTGAATGCTATCTGTGCCAAGCTGAGTCGGCAGGTTGACTACAACTTTGAGGCAGAGCAGACTGAGCCAGACCACAAACCTCAAGAGAACAACAGTGCTGATGGGCTGCGTCATGGCGACCAGGAGGGGGACACTGACACTCCCGATGGACTCCATGACATCCAAAAGTTGGAGGAGGACAAGAAAAGGCGGGAAGCAATAGAGAAGTGGGTGAATGGGGAATACATGGACGAACACGGGGAGCGTGGTGAAGAAAGGCTAATAAAGGCTGGTGACAGTGCGTACATCGCCCCCGAAGGGGTCTACATGGTGCAGCCCAAAGGTTGTAGTGATGAGGAGGACAATGATGGGGCTCAAGGCTCACTCGATGGCAGTTACATGGATGACAGAGATTCTGAGGAAGTGGGACTGAAAGAGGAAGGTTACAACTCTTCCAGTGAAGCCAGTATCAGACAAGCCAGTATTGCCTCTTCAGGTGAGCAATACCTCCCTTTTTTTGACAAATATACTCCCAATGTTAGTTCTGGTTTAATGAGGTTTTGCTAAGATGGGGCACTTAGCCTTGTTGCTAGTTGAAAATAATTAGGAAGACCGATCCCACTTGTTCATAATAAGGCACCTTGATAAATATAACTCCTCTTGCTATTGTGAAAAGCCTTATCTCTTTGATGTTCTGACACAGGAAGTCCAAACATAATTGAAGCTAAAAGAGGCACTTCTGAGTGACCTGGCTAACTTGACTCTTTGTGAAAGAGATAAAATTTTGAAGGGATAAAAACTGCACCCTGAATTATTTCCAATGTTTTTTAGCCGAACCTGTTCCACATGCTAAGTCTACATTTCCAAAGTGCATGTTGACAAGACATTGCGATGTCCTGGATATAGGTATGGGCATGGCATCATGCATATCATTAATTTTATGTTAAGTAATCCATCCGACAGAAGCAAGTAAGATTTTGTGGGTTTTGAACTCTCAACAAGACTCATCAACGAGGTAAGGATCGGGATTAAACATATTCAAAGTCCCTTGAATTTTGTGAAGGTAAGTGAGTTGTGTTATCACAAGGAGGAAGTGCACATGGTCAAATGGACTGGAGACTCATGATATGGTGATAGATTTCGGCATTCACTATACTGGCTGCTGACCAACAAAATAAACTCAGTGAGGTGTTGATGCTAACAGGCATTTCTGTTGCATTTTTCCCCTCAAAGATTTGGGCATGAACGCTTAATTATCAGAGCTATAATTAGCACATCTCTGATATAGGATTTCCTTCTGAATGTCAAGTCTCACAACAATTAAGAATTGCATTAGAACAAAAATAATCTAGAAACTGAACATCGGGCTCAGCGATGGAGTTTACTTCAAAGGAGAAATGATTTCTCAGCTTGTGTTGAAATGGCAGTGAGGGAGCCCAATTCCAATTGTTTGCCATTTGAGCTGCTTCGGTTAGAGCCAGGCTCTGGGCTGCCTTTCACAGTGGAGTTTGCAGGCTTGAAGTGCAAAGATTAGGGTACTTCATTTAATGCTCTCCAGTGACACTTTCTGTCCAACTGGCCTCTGATACAGAAATAAGGAATTATCTGAAACCCCGGTCGCTAAAGCAGGGGATGACATCATTGTGAGGAAATATGATAAGGTCAATACATTTTTACACTATTTTTAAAGTAAGATTATCTGACACTCTGTCAGAACAGATTATTCTTGCTGGATTCAAGCCTTAAGAGGCCATGAGACTTTGCATACCTTATGTTCCCCTGACCTGTGTGCCTGAGCCCCATGCACCAAAAGCAAAGCTTCAGCTACTTCAGAACGCTACTCGCTGAACACAGGAACATGGGAACAAGGAGCAGGAGGTGGCCATTCAGCCCCTCGAGCCTGCTCTGGCCATTTGATCCAATCATGGCTGATCTCATCTCAACACCACTTTCCTGCTTGCTCCCTATAACACTTCAACCCCTTACTCATTAAAAATGAGTCTATCTCCTCCTTAAATTTACTTAATGTACTCCCAGCATCCACCGCATTCTCGGGGGGAGTGAATTCCACAGATTCACAATCCTTTGAGAGAAGTCATTTCTCCTCATCTCTGTTTTAAATCTGCTGTCCCTTACCCTACCATGACCTCTCTTTGACCCATGAGGAATCAACCTCTCCACATCTACTTTGTCAATCCCCTTTAGTGTCTCCTACACCTCAATTTGATCTCCTCTCAATCTTCTAAACTCCAGAGAGCATAGGCTTAAACTGCTCAATCTCTCTCTTCTGTACTCCAGGCATGAGAGGATTAATGTATATTTCATATTTCAAATGATAAAAGAGGACGCATTCAAAACCACGATGAACAATCTGAGGCATTGCTTTCACTCCACCATCTCCTTCTCCGCATCATTGATTCACGGCAGATAAAAGCTATTCCCGTTTTTGTTTGGTGACCCTTGATTCACTACCCATCTTAAAACATCCTCCTGATGGAAGTGTGAACATATTCACTACTGTGCCCCACACCAACTCAGAAATCCACAAGATCCCTACATGAGTGAACCCGTCTGGTTCACTCATGTCCCTTAAGGAAGGAGACCCACTTTCCCGGCCTGGCTTGTATGTGACTGTAGACCATGTGGTCGACTCTTAACTGAGATGGACAATAAGGGCTGGCACGCCTATGTCTCATGAATGAATTAATAAAAAAAACTACAAGTATTATTTAATAAGCAAGCTGAGTATTTGGAAAACTGAATTTAGTCCCATAATTAGGAAGATAGGACCAAGAGGAAACCCATTCAGCACCTCCACAAGCTGTTCAATCAGATCACGGCTTTTCTGTGTTATATTCCATCTTCCTATCTTATTTGTATCACCCTTAATGCCCTCACCTATCAAAAACCCACCAGTTTTGGAGTTTTTAGCTCACCCAGAGTCTGCAGCACTTTGTGGGTGAGGTGGATCCAGACTTCTCCCAGACTCACTTTCTGCTGTTCGGGTTCTGTGGTCACTGAGAGTCTGCAGCTGGTGTAGGGAAACACCTACCATTTTACATTCAGTTGGTTAAAGCAAGGGACAGATTTAACAAGGGAAAGGCAGCTTCGTAGTTATGTTACAGGCAAACCACCTGGGGATGTGAATTTGAATCCCTCAGTGGTAACTGGAAATATAAATTCAGTTATTTAAATAAATCCAGGGTGGAAATCTTCTGTCAATTACGGTAACCCTGAAACCATTGGATTGCTGTGAAAACTCACCTTGATCACTAATAGCATTTTTATTTTAGAATCCCTACAGTGTGGGAGCAGGCCATTTGGCCCATCAAGTCCACACCAACTCTCCAAAGAGCATCCCACTCAGACCCCACCCCATCCCTGTAACCCTGCATCTCCCATGGCTAACCCACCCAGCCTGCACATCCCTGGACATTATGGGGTAATTTCCCATGGCCGATCCACCCTAACCTGCACATCTTTGGACTGTGGGAGGAAACCAGAGCACCCGGAGGAAACCCACGCAGACAGGGGGAGAATGTGCAAACTCCACACAGACAGTCGCCTGAGGGTGGAATCGAACCCGGGTCCCTGGTGCTGTGAGGCAGCAGTGCTAACCACTGAGCCACCCTCTATTGAATTTTGACATTCATTCATGCAATGTGGGCATTGCTGGCTAGACCTGCATTTATTCCCTTTCTCATGTTGCCTCTAATGGGGTCATTTCAGAGGACTTTTACAAGTCAATCACATTGCTGTAAGTCTGGAATTCCATAGAGGCCAGACTGAGTACTGTCCTTCCCTAAAGGACGTGAGCGAACCTGGTGGATTTTAATGACAATTGAGAGTGGGCATTTTTGAACTACCTTTTAATCGCAGATTTTTATTGAATTCAAATCTCACCAGCTGTCTTGGTGAGAACACTGGCCTGGAATTTCTAATCTAATGCACTGCCACCAAAGGATAAGGTCAGGTAAAGTTGCCGTAGTCCCAGATGCTGCTCTCTTATTATAGAGAGATGTTTCCATGGAGTGGTGGAGTCCAGAACTAGAGGGCATAGGTTTAGGGTGACAGGCGAAAGATTTAATAGGAACTTAAGGGGCAACTTTTTCATGCAGACGGTGGTGCTTGAATGAGCTGTCGGAGGAAGTGGTGGAGGCTGGTACAATTACAACATTTAAAAGGCATCTGGATGGGTATATGAATAGGAAGGGTTTGAAAGGATATGGGCCAAATACTGGCAAATGGGAGTAGATTAATTTAGGGTATCTGGTCAGTATGGACGAGAATGACTGAAGGGTCTGTTTCCGTGCTGTACATCTCTATGATTGGTGGTGGTTTATCCTGAGGGTCGCTATGCCTCAGGCGAGAGGAGAGGTTGAGAAGGAAAATAGCCCCAGCTGATGCAGGAATTGAACCCACGCTGTTAACCTCACTCTGCAATGCAGACCAGCCGTCCAGTCACCCACCACTGTCTCCTCCATTTACCGCTCACGCAGTCTGACATGACTCCAAATCCAGAGCCAACTGGCTCCTTCATAACTCCCACATGATACGGCCCCAGCCCCAGTCAGTGTTATTGGGACAGGCAAGAAATGCCAGTTTCACCAGTGATGCCCACCTCCTGTAAATTAATTTTAAAAAGTGTGTCTGAAGCATTGCTGTAATGGCTCCTGTATGTATGAACGGAGCACTGAGTTCGGTGCTCTATCTGTTTCGCAGAGTTGCAACATTTAAGGCCTCTTGGCCTGGCTTGACAAACAACTGGATTTCCAACTATTCCCCAAGATTTTCCACCCTGAATGTCTGTTCCTCACCATCAGAGGAGATAATGCAATACCAGCTGTGCCTTGAAGGAACATGTGAGGAGAGAAGCTCTTGTATTTAATGAAAATCTAGTTTGAAATGCTGATGGTGATGTGATATTTTCAAGACGGCAATATAACGGTGCTTTGATTTGTCTTCTAACTGTAACGTTGAGTTAGATTCAAGAGATTTTCTTATGAATCCTCCTTCTCTGACATGGAGCTGTACTCAGAGAGCATGTATCAGAAGGTTGGAGGCACACCAATTATTCTCTACATGTTAAACTGTTCGAAAACACAATGATGGACTGTGACAGCTGTCAGCTTTAATAACTCTCCTCTCCCCACCCTCCTGGTTGCTCCTTACAAGCCAAAACTCTCAGGGTTTTGAAATTCCTGGTGACAAAATTTTACACATATCTTCCCAAAACAGTGTCACCAGCTGTCATACCTAAGGCAGGATGAGGGAGGCGTTGGTGAAATCAATTTCGCTGTTATTGCATTAAAGAGAACCCATGTCAGTCCTAACGTTGAATACCAAGGTGGCTCACTGGTTAGCACTGCTGCCCCACAGCGACCCAGGTTCGATTCCACCCTCAGGTGACTGTCTGTGTGGGATTCACATGTTCTCCCTGTGTCTGCGTGGGTTTCCTCCGGGTGCTCCGGTTTCCTCCCACAGTCCAAAGATGTGCAGGTCAGGTGGATTGGCCCTGCTAAATTATCCAAATTGTCCAGGGATGTGTGGATTAGCCATGGGTAAATGCAGGGCTACAGGGAAAGGGTAGGTCTGAGTGGGATGCTCTTTGGAAGGTCATTGCAGACTTGATGGGCTGAATAGCCTGCTTCCAGATTTGTACGGATTCTATGAGAAGAATTCTGCTCGAATTACTGGCTAACCTTCTCCTCTCAGATGATCCTAGAGGCAGGAGTAGACCATTCAGCCCCATGTATGTACTGCCCCATTCTGGTTCATGGTTGATCATTGACCTCAGTGCCATTGTCCTGTGCTGGTCTCATATTCCGTGATGTCCATAGTCTCTGATACTTGCCACCTGAAGGTAGCAGCTTGTTCTGCAGTAACAAAGAGCGCTTCGTCTCTCTTCACTCCCAGTTCTTGTTCTTCATGTGGAAAGTGGGCACTGGGAGGAGGGGGGAGTCATTGGGTAAATGGAGGATAGCAGATCTCCCTGGTCACAGCTTTACTCCACCTTTGCCGACCCAGATTTGGCACATGAGTCCTGAGCAGTTCCCTCCTTCAGTAGCTAGGCAGTTCAGAAAGAATCCTGCACTGTCCCCACAAAGATCAGCACTGAAAGGGCACCTGCTTGGTTATTGTGGCTCAGAGTTCACTACACAATCAAAGAAAGATGCAGAATTCCTTCGCGGGTCCTTATCACCATTTGTTAAACAGACAAAGGGCAAAGTTCTCTTGTCCCATTGAATAATATTGTAGTCATAGAGTCATAGAGATGTACAGCACGGAAACAGACCCTTTGGTCCAACCTGTCCATGCCAACCAGATATCCCAACCCAATCTAGTCCCACCTGCCAGCACCCGGCCCATATCCCTCCAAATCCTTCCTATTCATATACCCAT
>NC_057743.1:38538054-38707928 GCF_004010195.1 Chiloscyllium plagiosum | reverse complement strand
GAAAACAGCCCCAGCCTGTTCAGCCTCTCCCTATAGCTCAAATCCTCCAACCCTGGTAACCCTTGTAAATCTGTTCTGAACCCTGTCAAGTTTCACAACAGGAAAATAATGAACCTGCCTTTCAAGTCTAGTTGCCAGCTCCCCAGGATGTGAGACTTAAGCTAGAAGGCATGGACAGGAACGTGAGCTGGCATTTATATAGCACCTTTTGTGACCACTGGCCATCCGGCGAAGTATTTTATAAAACGTGGTTACTGTTGTCAGATAGGAAACATAGCAGCCAATGTTCACACAGCAAGTTCACACACACATCAACAGGATAATGACCATCCACCTTGTGATCCTGACTGAAGGATAAACATTGGCCAGATCTCTGAGGGGTCCTCCCTGCTCTATGTCCAACTAGACGCTCTGGGATCTTTCATATCTGCCCGAGCAAGTTGAGAAATTGTAACATTTAAACAAAATGGTGTGTTTCTTCACCTTGAATATTTTTATTAATTGATTGTGAAGGTATGGGAGGTGAAGGAGAGAAACGGTTGGTGTAACCCAGGAGGGGGTTGTGGTGGTTGGGAGATCCATGTGAAAATGCATCCAGTCAGAATCGGCAACGCTGACCATCCACAAATTTACTGGGGATTCTGGAGGATCCTCACATTTGGCACAAATGTCACGGGGAGGGGGAGTCCCTCCTCAATTACAGCAGAGAGGGAAAACCAGTGAGGAATTGGGTCATCTGCCAGCGTCCCCTCGATTCCCACGCTGTCCACCAGCCCGGTCAGCTTCAGATTTCTGAAAACACGACAGTTTCCTTTTGCAGTCTGTGAGGCGGAAAGAGAATGGATCCGTTCACTTCTCTGATGAGTCATTGCCGGGGTTTTTAAGAACAACTTAGTGAGGAAAGCCCCCGAAATGTGTCCTTTATAAACCGGGTGCACCATTAAAACAAGGCGAGCCACAGCACAGAGAAGATGACTTTGTACATACAGAGTCAAGCGATGAGCAGAGAGCATTTTTGAAAACTTTGTTTAATGTACTGAGAAGCCATTGACTCGAACATTTAGCGAAATTGATTTTCCTGACATTGATGAACTCCCTTTATTTTGCCCCTGTATTAATTACTTTTTACAAATTAATTTAGCAGCTGTAAAACTGGAGAGCTGTGCCGAATGTCCCTGCAATGTTTAACTCTTTGATCTCCACCCCCTTCCCATCCCTGCCCTACACACTCCACACCCCCAGGGGAGACATCGACACTCCATGACTATGCAGCAACCACGATGAATGAATTCCTGGGGATGTTTGGCTATGATGATCAGAACGTCAGGGATGAACTGGCCAAGAAGATCAGTTTTGACAAGTTGAACGCCACTACCTCAGAGACCTACCCAGCGGCCTCCCCGGGCGAGGACAGCTTAGCTCGGAGGGTGCGCATTTCCAAATACGAGGAATACATCCGGAAACTTAAGGCGGGGGAGCATTTGCCTAGGCTGCTCCCGCTTCCCAAAGCTGAGGATTCGAGCTCCCGGACACTCGGAGGAAAGGACCCAAACCCAGCCGGAGGCCCGTTCTCTGGGCAGGAAGCCCCCGTTCGCCACGATGCCAAGCCCACTGCCCCTGCTGCCCCTCCCAGCTCCTCGGCTCACGGCCTTCTCTCCCGCGCTTCCAAATACGACTACTTCATCCAGAAGCTGAAGATCGGCGAGAGCATCCGGCCCCAAAACGGCAACAGCTACAAGAGGCCGTCGAAGTACGACCTAGAAAATGTGAAGTACCTGCACCTCTTCAAGCCGGGCGAGGGTGACCCGGACATGGGGGGTGCCATCGCCTTCAAAACTGGAAAGGTGGGCCGTCCGTCCAAGTATGACATCAAAAACATCCAGAAGTTGGCCATGGCGAAGGCCCCCACCAACCCTGGCATTGCCCCCCTGTCCAGCAGCCCGTGTGCCCTGACCGTGAGCACCGAGTCGCCCACCTCCGCCAGTTTCGGCAGCACCGACCTCCTGAAATCCAGCTTCTCCAAGACCGACTCCATCACCACCGGAACTGTCTCCACCGTCAAGTAAGATTTATTCTTTGCCCATTCATTCACCAGATCCGGTCGGTTCTGAGATGGAGCCAGATGTGGTTTTCTGGGCTAGATGCATCAAAGGGAGAAAGCAGGAACAGGGGATGGAGCTGGGTGATCAGCAATGGTTGTGTTGGATGGGGGGATAGCAGGATTGATGGGCCAAATGGCCTACTCCTGCCCCAAAGTTGCTGTGTTTCAAAGTCTGGGTGTTACTGAGCGCTGTTGTAATTCCAATCAGATGATTTTGGTTGGGGTTTAACCCAGAGATTTACCACTGTCTCCGTTCCTCAGAGAGAATGTGGAACAGTCTGTCACCTCAAACAGACAAAGACAATCACAGAGATAGACCTAAATGAAAATGAGACCACCTCATGAGGGAGAAGGGAATCAGAGGGTGAGGTGGTGCTATAACAGCGTAGGCCATTCAGCCCATCCAGTGTGTGCTGCCACTCATGATGATCATTGCCATCCCAATTGCAGTATCAGTCGCGTCATTCCCACCCACAGCCAGGCCTTAGTCAAGGGAGAGCTGGGTAGTACCGGTAATGTCACTGGATTAGTAATCCAGAGACCCAGGCCAATGTTCTGGGGTTTCGAGTTCAAATTCTACCTGGGCAAAATTTTATTGCAAATAAAATGGATATTGAAAAGCTGTCCTAATGGTAACCACTGTCATTAAAAAAAATCCCAATAGTTCACTACAGGCTGTTAGAGAGGGAAATCTGCTCTCCTCACCTGGTCAGACCTACAATATCACTCTTAATTACCCTTTGGGCAATTAGGGATGGCCAGTAAATGTTGACCCAGTCAACAATGCTCATAGATTCTCATGAATGATTACAACAAAAGGACCTATCCCTGTCTTAAAAGTACTCAATGACTGGCACCCACTGCTGTCTGTGAAAGAGTTCTCCAAAGACTCAAGACCTTCGCCCCCTGGACTCCCATCGAACCTATTGAGACCTAGTTCTTCTAGTCTCCCTCCACAAGGGGACACATTGTCTGGGCCTCATTCAGCAGTGGGAGCAGGCTCAGTGTGGGCTGACTAGGCCTGAACACATCCATTTTATCAAAATATAATGAAATTCCTTTAAATTCTTATGGGAAAAGGTGCCAGGTAACCTAGAGACGGCAATTAGAGATCAGAACAGACAAATAACTGTGGTGGGCAGTCTTTTGTCCAATACTTTGGTGAAGGTGATAAACCCAATTAAGTTAAAACATCATTAAGATAATGGACAGGGGGAATGTCATGTGAACACATCAGTGCTCACCAGTTAATGGGGCCAGTAGGATATTCAAAGCTTCAGTGTGTCTTGAGCCCAGCCTGTCAGATATGACTTCACTGCAGAAAAGTGACATAAACAGCAAGGATAGTAAATAACGGTGCACCCTAATAAATTGTAGAGCATCAGCGTGTATGCGTCACTGTGAAAAATAATTCCAATCACATTGTATTCAAAATGAATGAGCCTATTATGTTGAAAATTGGTTTTCATCTCAAAGCACAGGGTCCATTTTATTTTGAGCTAGTAAAATGTTCTCTGATTACATTAATAATGATTTTAACCTTTACAGATCCACACAGGCAGGCAACTGATCACTCTGACTGGCTAGAGATGTCAGTGTGCTTCTATGCTCGGGTGCAGCACCGGTTAACGTGTTTGTGTAGCATTTCTTTTGATTGTTCCGTTAGCACAGGAGTTTGAAATAAATAGACTGACAAATGGGAACGAAATAGCGCACACTGTAACTTTATGGTGAATCCCAAGAGTAAATGGAAGCAGTTTGGATGAAACAGAAAGTTTAAACGTGTGTATCTGCATGTCTGCGTGTTTGTGTACGTCTGTGTGTTTGTGTACGTCTGTGTGTTTGTGTACGTCTGTGTTTGCGTACGTCTGTGTGTTTGCGTATATCAGTGTGTTTGCATATGAATATTGCACGTGTGTGCACGTGTTTGCATATGTGTCTCCGAGCATGACTCTGTGTGTGTGTTTACATGTCTGTGTGTTTATGTGTGTGTGTTGCATGTGTGAGTTTGCATGCACTTGTATTTGGGTGTGTGTGTTTATATGTTTATGTGTGTGTTTGCATGTGTCTGTGTGTATGTGTGTGGGCCTGTGCCTGTGTGAGTGCATGTCTGTGTCTGTGGTGTGTGTGTGAGAGAGAGAGATTGAGATGAACCATTGAGTAGCCTTTGAGCTGGAGCAGATGATAAGGATGACGTTCTATCGCACCGAAGATCAGTGTCAGATGGTGACAAGCAACTTCCTGATAGAGACTCTCAATCTTCCACCTTCAGGCAGGATTCAGAACGAGACTGAGTCCATGAGTTACACAGTCACTTTCTCAAATGCTCTTACACTCAAATGATATTTTTAAAAAAAGGCATTGCTCAGTCTGAATCGGACTCAGTGACCAGTCTCAGGGAGCTACAGAACCCAGCATTACCAACTTCAGGCAGAAACCTTGTATTTCTGTACAGTTTGTGAAGTGCAGCCCTTGTTGTAAGGTGGGAAATTCCAGCACAAACAGCCCACATTCTGTGTCTTGACCAAAGTAACAAAGAGGCCGTAGCTGACTGCTCTCTTTTGCCTCCCCTGAGGGGATGAACAATCCTCTCCCCTTCTGCCCCTACCCCAGCAGCAGATCACCCTGAACCCATTGACCCCTACTTCCCTCAACCAAAGCAGGATGTCTGTGGATTATTGACGCTCCTTCCATTTGACACCTCCCTTCTAGGTCTTTCCGTGGACATCTCCATGTCAACCAGGCCCAGTCATTAAAGTCCACACAAACTGGCCACTGCGTACGAACCCGCAATCTCTGCCCAGGAGAACAAAAACTCCCCTGATTGGTTTTAATCAATCAGACAACCAGTTTAGTCAACAAAAGAACAACATTAATCAACTACCTACCCTGATATAGCGCCTATGGCATAATGCCCCAAAGGTGTTTCACAGCAGTGTTATAAAACAAAACATGACGTCAACTCACATAACGAGATATCCGCTCTGGGATCAGAAGCTCAGTCCAAGATACTGGTTTGGAACAGCCTCATACATGGGGAGAGAGAGCTGGGGAGATGAGGAGAAATACACCTGAAGGCACCGCCCCCACTGGGGGCTCAATTCAAACTGGATCTGGAGAAGATTCAGAAACGGAGGAGATTCCTGAGATAGGGAGGGGGGAGGGTGGGCTGGGACTGTGGAGGGCTTTGAAAATCAAGGAGGAAAGCTTTCGAGTTAAGCCAGCACCTTCCTGGGAAAGAGTGTAGGTCAGTGAGCTCACGGTTGATGGTGTGAATGTGATTTCCTGTAAGTTCAGAGGGTGACAGCGGAATTTTTTGATGACTTCACATTTGTGGAGGGGGCTTGTCTGGTTGGAGGTGGGGGGTGGGGTGCAGAATATGGCTGAGCACACCAGGAGTGCTTTGGAAACATTGAGCTTATGGATAATGACAGCTTAAAGGAGGATTTCACCAGCAGGTGAACTGAGCCAGGGGTGGAGTTGGGAAATGTTACTGAGAAGGAAATAGGTCATCGTAGTGTTGGCCTGGGTACATAGCAGGAACGTGATCCCTGGGCCAGGGATGATGCCAAGATTGTACAGAGACTGACTGAGAGTCAGACTGTTGCCAGGGAGAAGGATGGAGTCGGTTGCTATAGGAATGGTGTTTGGAGAAGTGACCAAAAACAGTGACTTCCGTCTTCCCAGGATTCGGTAGGAGGAGATTTCTGTTCATCTAGAACTGAATGTTGGATAATTTCACAACAGCAGAGGGGCGGAGAGGGGCATAATTACAGACAATGCTGGAGATGCTCAGCAGGCCTGGCACTATCTGAAGATAGAGAAACAGAGTTAATGCTTTAAGTCTGGTCTGACACTTCTTCAGATTTGTAAAGAGAGAGTAAAGCTGGCACTCGTGCTGGGAGTACATACATGTGAATGAATAAAAGTGAATTCAGGGTCGCTGGTCACTCCAGGCCCTTCAGCAGATGAGGAACTGACACTTTTCTGAGAAATGAAGGAATCACTGATTCCCAGAAAAGAAGGAGTGAGGGTAGTGCAGTAAAGAACTTGCTGTGCCTCAGTACACGTGACAATAAATTCAATTCAAGCATGGCAAGAAAACAGGTCATCCGCTATCTGAGGAACAGGAGAATTGATGTTTCGGGCATAAGCCCTTCATCAGGACTGAGGCTTGTCGGCTGGGGGGCTGAGCGATAAATGGGAGAGGGGGTGGGGTAGGGGGGAAGGTAGATGTGAATGCGAGAGGTAGATGAAGGTGAGGGAGAAGGTGAGAGATCGGAGAGAAGGATGGAGCGGATAGATGAGAAAGATGATGGACAGGTCAAGCGGGTAGTGCCTAGTTGGAGGCTTGGGACTGGGATAACGTGAGGGGAGGGAAATGAAGAAACTGGTGAAATCCACATTGATCCCGTGTGGTGCCAAGGTGGGATATGAGGTGTTTTTCCTCCAGGTGTTGGGTAGTAAGGTTTTTCTGATGAAGGGCTTATGCCCAAAATGTCAATTCTCCTGTTCCTTGGCTGCTGCCTGACCAGCTGTGCTTTTCCAGCACCGCACTCTCAACTCTGATCTCCAGCACCTGTAGTCCTCACTTTCTCCTAGGAAACAGGTCGCCCGCTCTCATCAAAGGAGATGTCACAGTGATTATATTTGTTGGAATTATGGACATGACAATGTGATACTGGAGTTTACAATACTTTGTAGAAAGAATGGCCTGGCAACTGTCAGTTTGGGAGTGTCCCTGCAGCTGTCAGTCACTGAATAGGACAGTCAGTAAACACTCCCAGAGTTGGAAAGCTGTGATTGGATCACCCTGGTTTGTGCAGCAGGATCCTGGGCCAGGGGCAACTTGACTGCAAGGTGGGGCTCCGGGTTGGCAGCTTCCAATTCAGCGTGGGGCTATTGTACCATGTGTTCACCGTGACATCATCCACATGGCCCGTTCTGTCGACACATTCTATCCAGCATTCTATATGATACATTGTATCTGATACAGTCTAGAAGGCACACTGCATATGATGCATTCTATATGACACATTCTATGTAGCTCATATTATATAGTACACTCAATGCAACTCATTATATATGTTGTACTCTATATGTTTCATTCTATATGATGCAATCTTTAGGACACATTTCACGTGATTAACTCTATATGAATGTTGTACATTATGGACTCTATGTGATGCATCCTATAATGGCACATTCTATGCAGCACACCTCCATATGGGTGTTTAATCTTCACGTTTCTGATGGAGGAGGTAATACTTGCCTCCTGTGTCTGCTGGACATCTGAGAGTCCTGTGAGGGTTGTTCAGCTTTGGGGAGACTGGGCAGTGAGCAGAGAGGTCTATTGGGATCTCAGTGACAGCTCAAATAATCTCTGAAACAGTGCTTTAACTTTCCTGTCATTTGTTGTCTTAATGAGGTCCCTCTGACTGAAAAGGTGTCATACACTTACTGACTTTCAGCTTAAAGTCAAACGCGAGAGTTGTTAACTTTGTTTTAATCTCTCCCACAGCCGCCTTTCCAAAACTGAAACTTCATTGGATGACTCTGCGGGGTACGTAATTTGTGATCCTTACTGAGCTCACACTTAAGCTCTGCAGCTTTAACCATGATCAGTTCAGGAAGTGGGTCCTCCCATCGCTCAGCCATTGCTCATGACCTTCTCGAGCACTGCTCCATTACTGTAATTGCAATTTATGGTTGTGGCAATACGGCTACGAAAAATTATTGTAATGAGTTTAACTCCTCTGGCATTGACCGTCAATTCCAGCTGGAAGAATTTGCCAGCGTTTTTATTTTACTCACAATTCCAGCAATACTTTAACCTGAAAGATGGGAATTTTCAGCTATGTGTCTGAGAGACTCAGCAGATCCTGTCCATTCAGTTTACACACTCCAGATTCACTTTTGTTCATATCTGCACGTAGATTGAAATAAATATATTGGCTCAGAATTTTAAGGAGACACTACATTATCAAATACACTTTCCCTTTCAATTTAAGATAATTATTGATGTGCCATGGAAAAAGAGGGTGTGGAGGTGCCAGTGTTGGACTGGGACGGGCAAAGTCAGAAGTCACACGACACCAGGTTATAGTCCACTAGGTTTAGTTACAATCACAAGCTTTCGAAGCACGGCTCCGTCATTAGGTAACTTCACCTGACGAAGGGACAGTGCTCCGAAAGCTTGTGATTTCAAATAAATCTGAATGACTATAACCTGGTGTCATGTGACTTCTGACTCAGGCAATCCAGTTTGACCTTTCTGCTCTGACACATGTTGGTCCTTATCATTGGGGTTAAGAATGACACTTGGAGCCAAGTGCCAGTGAATTAACAATGAAGGATGGAACACAAAACCCAACCAGCTGCTTCCTGTGAAAACCAAACCCAAGGGAGCAATTCAATTGCAGAGGATGCTCAATGGAGTCTCGTGTTAAAGTTCGTCGACCATTTGGGTCAACCTAGCCCGGGAATAGCAGCTGGCCAGGAAAGAGACAGGAACAGCAAAGTATCTCCAAGTGTATTTGTAAAAGGTTCAACTTTGTTCATTATTTTCTCTGCAGAAGGCTGCCCAGTTCGGCTGCAGTAAACCGGTAAGAGTACGATTGTGCTGTGTCAATTCGGAGAGAGAGTGTGTGCTGGTGGGGAGTGGGAGCTGTTGGATGGTGGTGGGGGTGTGCTGGTGGNNNTGGACGGTGGGAGGGAGTGTGTTGGTGGGGGGGTGATCTGTTGGACGGTGAGAGAGCTGTTGGACGGTGTGAGGGGAGTGTGCCTATTGCGGGGTGGGAGAGCTGTTGGATGGTGGGAGAGAACTAAGTACAAAGGCCTTCACTCACCTTGTGGATTCGGGGTGGGGGGGGGGAGGGGGAGGCTGGAGCTGAACCTCTTTCAGGTCATGGTTGTGTCTGAGCAACAGATCGAGTTCCAAAGTTTGGGGTGTGCTAATACAGGTGCATTTTGCCATTCTATTCATGAGCTGGAAAAACCCGCATTAAAAAAAAGGATTTGCATTTCTATAGAGCCTTGCACATCCTCAGAGTGTCTTGAAGCATTTTGCAGCCAGTTGAGTATTTCCAAGAGCTGGTCCTTGTGCTTTGACGAGAAAGTCAGCTACTAACAGTCATCCAGCAAGATCAGATCATAAACCTATGGGATTCAGGAGCAGAATTAGACCATCTAGACCACTGGGTCTGTTCTGCCATTCCATCATGGCTGATATGTTACTCAAGCCCTACCTTCTCCCCATAACCCCCAATCCCCTTACTCATCAAGAACCCATCTATCTCTGTCTTAAATACACTCAATGACTTGGCCTCCACAGATTTCCCCCATTCTGGCTGAAGAAATACCTCCTCATCTCAGTTCTAAAGGGTCGTTCCTTCACTCAGACTTGGCCTTGTGTCCTCGTCTCTCCTAGTAGTGGAAACATCTTCATCATGTCTGCACTGTCCAGGCCTCTCAGTATTCTGTCAGCAGATTGCAAACTGAAGAGCCAGGTGCCTGGGTAGGAATGAGCCACAAATCTTCTCAAAAATCGCTGAGTCAAGTTCCGTTCCAGTGCTTGGTCTTGACACTGCAGAGGTGATTGGCCCCTGAAGCAGGAAGGTGGGGGTTGGGTGGGGACTGATCCCTGGCCTCTCCCAGAACATTTCAGGCGTGGTACCACTCCTGACTCACCCCCCTCCTCAAGCACCTTGTCCAACTAGAGATAACAGTCAGTTCTGGACGACCCCTGGTTCTGATGGTGTGCACTCAGGTATGGTTGGGGGTTTCAGGATGTGAAGGTGTTCAGGGATCATTGGGGCACTGAATTATTGAATGTATTGAAAAGAGAATTTTCAAAAACCCAAAAGAACTGCAGATCTGTGGAGAGTGAAACAGAGTTAACGTTTCAGGTCTGGTGACCCTTCCTCAGTTCTGAAGGGGTCACCAGACCCAAAATGTTAGCTCTGATTTCTTTCTACAGAGGCTGCCAGGCCTGCTGAGCTTTTCCAGCAATTTCTGTTTTTGTTTCACTTTTAAACATTGTCATTGAAAAAGCTACATCACCACATGAAGCAGAATTGAGACATGTCGACATCAGAATGCAGAAAATCAATATAAGAATCAGGTTTTAATTGATGTCCTGCGCCAACATTGGGATTTTGTCCTGCAATTTCACATCTGTGTGATAAAATATCAGTTACACACCTGCAATGCCACACACCCATTTATTCTTCATGTTGACTCATTCATTCAGTTTCCTCCCTGAAACAATTCCAGATATTTTACACATTCACCATCTGTGTGTATGGGAATCATCCCAAGATATGTGAACTGCCGTTGGATAATATTGAGTCTTAATAAAAGGATGCATCCAAATATACCAAGGGAGCCTTCAATTCATCATGAAGCTACCTTGTTTAGAATTCACCTTTGGCTCCCAGTCATTCAGTCTGTAATTGGTTCTAATTTTAGATGAAGAGAGACATTGAAGGGTTAAAATCTGTCATGAATTGTTCTCATAATCTTTCTGCTTTAAATCCATAATGGAGGTGAAGTTTCAATAGTTAGACACTTATGCATCCAGAAACTGTCACATGTGAGTCTCAGACAGAAAGACAGACCATGAAATGAGCATTGACTCTCAGAGTCATCCTGTCAGTTTATATTTTTTGTTGAAATATGAAACTTATTGAAATCAAACCTTCCTTTTCCTTTATTTTCAAAAACACAGGAACGGACTCTCATCAGAGAAGCCAGGTGCCATTACTGATGATGCGAATATTTACCAGAAGTACATTGCCAGGTATGCAAATTTTATATTAAATAAAAATATGTTTTCTTTTGAAGCAAACACAGCCGGGCTTTTATTGTTGACTGTTGGCTGCATTTCAAAGTCATTTGGTAATTTGCAAAACATACCATTTGGCATATTTTGAGTGGAGGCTTTCACAGAATGGCAGACTGGTTCTTAAATAATATTCAAGACATTGTCCCTTTAACTGCTGTGTGCAACTGAACATGGTGCCTTGGGAGAACACTGCCGACAGTGGAGGCTGGTCCATAGCACAGACTAGTCCTCACACCTCCTCATCTCGAGTAAGGACTGTGCGTCAGAGATACAGGTACCACACGTAAACCCAGAGCCACACGGAGCATCGAGCTCCCGCTGACTCTGAGGAGAAACCTTTTTCACCCACAGGCTGTTGGGAATCTGGGATGGGAGCTGAAATGGGACACCTCCCATCCTTTAAAAAGTACTTGGACAAACACTCATACTATTGTAACATTCAAGGCGATGGGCCCAGTGCAGGAAAGCAGGACGAGAGCAGGTCCGGTATATTTTTGCCAGTATAGACTTGATGTGCTGAAGGACCTCTTCTGTGTTGTTAGTTCTATGACTTAACTGAGGAGAAGATAAATAATTCAAACAATCAATTACATACCAAATATTTGAACTAGAAGGCACTTGTAATCAATGGTGTTTGTATGCCCACTGCTCCCCAAACTAACCATCTCTGAGCACCAAGAGGAGCTGAGCTCAAGTGATTTTTGGGTGAAATCTGCAGAGATCTAAATTTGAACCAGTGCAGTATTGTTGGGAGATGTCTACCTGTGCTTCAAATGTAGGGACTTATTTTAATTCTTGCAAAATAGGATGCAACAAGCAACATCAATTATCCATTGAGCACCTCCCCTGATTTTGTTTTGTTTCTCTATTGCCCCAAGTTAACAGCGTTCCTCTGAAGTGTCACATGACATGTCCCATTTCCCCTTCTGTGAAGTCTGAGGATCACAGCTCTCTAGAAACTTCTTCCTCAAAGACAGTGGGAGCAGAGTTTTTGAGTTTTGTTAAGGTAGAGGCGATAGAGGTTTGAAGTACAAGGGAATGAAATATCAGGAGGAGGCGGCAACATAGAGTAATCAGATCTGCTTTGATGGTTGGACATGGCTGAGCGGGTGCCAAGTGGCTAATCCTGCTCCTTACTCAAATGTATCAGATGTGTTTCCTCCTTATGTCTGCTGGCTCCAAAGCCCAAGAGAGCATGTGGCTTGAGAATGAACCCCATCTCCATTTTACAGCAATTGATTATTTCATATTCTGCTGAAAGTGAACACATCCATCCATTACAGCCTCCTTGGCTCCAGATGAACCTTTCATGGTATCCCAGGATCTTGCAGGTATTTGTTGGATTTTGTCCCTGTCAGTGAGGACCAACTATTCTTTATTTCAGTTTAGAATCAGGGGAACAACAACGCCTGAAATTGTTTCCTTTCCTTCCTGCTCTGATCCAGTCATCATTGCTCCACTGATTCGGAATCAAAACCCTCAGGTGGCTGCATTGGCCATCCTGGGACTTGTATGGATTGGATGAGTTTAATGATCTCATTCCACCCCAGAATCTCTCCATGTCTAAAGTTTATTTGAATTCAAACTGTTGAGGGTGACAGAGGTGGCTGATATAAATACTAGTGTGATGAGAGACTGAGCAGGTCAAGCCTTTATCCTGTAGAAGGATGAGAGGTGATCTTTTTGAAGGTTATAAGATCCTGAGAGGATTTGACAGAATGCACGCTGAAAGGATGTTTCCCCCTCATTGGGGAATCTGGAGTTAGAGTCACAGAGTCGATCAATGTGGAAACAGATCCTTCGGTCCAACCAGTCCATGCCGACCAGATATCCCAAATTAATCTTGGCCCATTTTCCAGCATTTGACCCATATCCCTCCAAACATTTCCTTTCATGATTGTATCTAAATGTACTTTAAACATTTTTTGTGTACCTGCATCCATCACTTCCTCTGGCAGTACATTCCACACACTAACCACTCTCTGTGTAAAAAAGGTTGCCCCTCATGTTCTTTTTAAAATCTCTCTCCTCTCACCTTCAACATATGCCCCCCTACCTTATCTATGCCCTTTATGATTTTATAAAACTTAATAAGGTCACTGCTCAACCTCCCAAGTTCCAGGTAAAAATGTCCCAGTCTTTCCAGTCTATTTTTATGTTTCAAACCCTCCATTCCTGGCAACATTCTGGTCAATCTTTTCTGAACCCTCTCCAGCTTAATAATATCCTTCCTGTAACAGGGAGACCAGAATTGCCCACAATACTCCAAAAGTGACCTCACCAGCGTCCTGTACAACCTCAACATGACATCCCAACTGCTATTCTCAAAGGGCTCAGCAATGAAGGCAAGTCTGCTAAACACCTTCTTCACCACCCTGTCTACCTCTGACACAAATTTCAAAGAATTATGTACCTGAACCCCTAGGACACTCTGTTCTACAACATTACCCAGGGCCCTACCATTTACTGTATAAGCCTTGCGCTTGTTTGTTTTACCAAAATGCAATACCTCACATTTATCCACATTAAACTCCATCTGCCAACCCTCAGCCCTTGAACCAATTGATCAAGTTCTCTTTGCGATCTTGTCCACTATTCCACTGATTAAGGGACACAGTTTCAAAATAATGAGTCCTCCTAGTTATGACTGAAATGGGGGTAATACTGTTCTCTGAGAGGATTGTTAGTCTTTGGCAGTTTCTTCACCGGTGGTCAGTAAAGGCTGGGTCATTGAATATATTCAAGACTGAGTTAGGTTTCCAGTCAAGTGTTTTGGGAAGGACAAACAGGAAGGTGGAGTTAAGGCCACAATCAGATCAACTATGATCCTATAGGATGGTGCATCAGGCTTGACGGGCTGAATGGCCTTCTCTTATTCCTAATTCTTAAATTCTTGCCTGAAGGGGGGGGGGGGGAGCATGCGAACTTTAATCTGTACGTCCTCACCAGTTTAAAGCAATGAAAAGATCTGGTTTCACAATTGAAGGAATTGCATCAGGCACAGGATTGATGGTGTGATGGGAGCCACTGCTTATGCTGGCACATTGGTACTTTTAGGTCATTTTTATCAACATTACTGTTAGGAATGTGAACTGTCAGAACAGGATTTCAGTGCCGTTAGGATAAGATGCCATTGTTGATGTCAGAATGTCAATATTTAGTCCTGCTGTGGTACTTGAACAAAACCAGAATCCAGAGGATGGCAAAGATCTGAGATGGCAGCTCAGTGACACTGTCACTGATGGAGCCAACCACAGGCTCAGGCCTCAGGCAGGTATGGGTTCAAATCCCACCACAACAGTTGGTGAAATTTAAATTTAAATCATCATTTATGACGCTTGTTGCTAAAAGTCCATCTGGTTCACTAATGTCCTTCAGGGAAGGAAATCAACTGACTTTATCCAGTCTGGCTTACATGTGACTCCAGTCCTGCAACAATGTGGTTGACTCCTAACTACCCTTTAAAGTGGCTGAGCAAGTCACTCAGGGCAGTTGGGGATGGTCAACAAATGTTGGCCTTGCATGAAGAAATAGAGACTAGACTGTAGCTTACCCACTCTGTAACTGATGAACATGGGAAGCCTGAAGCACTATGAGAGCAGTAAAGCTAATCCCTAACTTTACTGAAATGGAACAGTTACAAAGCCCCATAAGAGTCCACACACCTATAAAGTGCAGGTGTTAAAAACAAAGTTAAAAATCACATATCACCAGGTTATAGTCCGGCAGGTTTATTTGGAAGCACTAGCTTTTGGAACCATGAAGGAGCAGCGCTCCGAAAGCTAGTGCTTCCAAATAGACCTGTTGGACTATAACCTGGTGTGTGATTTTTAACTTTGTCCACCCCAGTCCAACACCGGCTCCTACAAATTGTGTTTAAAACAAACAACCTTGGAAATGAGCTTTGAGATTCTTTATTTTCTTATGGAGGGAAAAAAAGAGGCTGTAAAGTGGTGTTAGGCTCCATTACAGCCAGTGTGGATATGATGGGCTGAATGGCCTCTTTCTGTATGTATATTTCCTATGGAGCAGACAATTTGGCTCCTTGAGTGTACTCTGCTGTTCAATAAGGGGTTGAGTTATGAGGAAAACTTATACAAATTTGGCCCTTTTTCTTTGGAATTTAGAAAGTTTATGGAGTGATCTATTTGAAATATTCAAGATATTAGCAGGAAAAGACAGGGTAGATAAAGATAAACTATTTTCATTGGTTGGGACCAGGAGCATAGTCTGAGAATTAGGGCCAGACTGTTCAGGAGAGATGTTAGGAAGCACTTCTACACACACAGAGGATGGGAGAGGCTTGGGAGCCTGTTCCACAAACAGTGGTGGATACTGGACAATCTTGCTAATTTTAAATCTGAGATAGATACATTTTTGTTAAGCTAAGGTATTAAGGGATATGGGCCAAAGGCAGACATATGGAGTTAGGCCACAGATTAGCCCGCACAGATCTCACTGGGTGGTCAAAGTCAGAAGTCACATGACACCAGGTTATAGTCCAACATGTTTGTTTGAAATCACAATCTTTCAGAGCATTGCTCCTTCACGAGGTGAAGTCAGTTCCGACAAAGGAGCAGCGCTCCAAAAGCTTGTGATTTCAAACAAACCAGTTGGACTATAACCTGGTGTTGTGTCACTTCTAACTTTGTCTGCCCCAGTCCAACACTGGCACCTCCATGTCATCGCTGAATGGCGGAACAGGCTCAAGGGGCTGAATGGCCTACTCCTGTTCTAGGACCAGACCAATCTTTGATCTGAAAACCACTCCCCTGACCTATCCTCATAGCCCTTCTTCCCTCTGGTGTCTGAGTGAAACAAAAGGGTGGCAATGATGTTTATTGACAACTCTTTCCTTTGCGACAGGGTAAGGACAGAAAAGGTTGTTCCTCTGGATGGCCAAGTGGCACATCACATTCCCTATCAGATCAGCCTGTTGTATTTATTTCAGGGTTAGGACCTTGTGGAAAAAGGAGTGCATTCTCAATGCAAGTTTAGCTCAATATTTGCAACAAATAGAAATAGTAGCCTGTGAAAAATCCAGGAACAGATTCCATTTAGGCTGGAGATTTAATTAAGGAATTTTAATGAGGCCACCCTTGCATCTGCCAAGTGCTCTGTTTTGATATTTGCTCTACATAATGCATAAAATTTGTCTAAACATTTCTTTGCTGATGGTTGAACCAGTACAAGATAAGCTGAGATACTGTTTCAATTTCCTTAGTTAGAGCACTCAGAACAGGCTGCTGTTGGGATCGGATGCTGTATGACAATTAGACATCAGTCCTTGAAAAATTGCCCCGATTTAGTGAGGCATTTAGATTTCAGGAAGGGGTAAACATCCTCTCCCCCACCCTATCTGGAAGCTCAGTATTTTGACAGTAAGCTCACCTCTGTGTTTACTGAAACAGTTCTACATCATCCCATGAACTGTGGAGAGCTTTTTATCCACAGATATCAAAATGTCAGTATTGTAGTCATTTGAGATCTGTAGCAATCACTGTGTCATTACATCATTAATATTTAATTGTCAGCAAATATAATCAGACAATTAGACTGATGTGGTGGAGATGAAATTGTCCAGAGACCAATGCCATCGTAAAATGAGGACTGTGCTTCATGTGTTTTTTTTTCTTTAAAACCATTTAATGTGCCCAAAACGCAGAAGCTTTGGTATTCAATTAGCTAAATGAACTCTGCAGTGTAATCACTAAAAAGCAACCCGGGATAATCTCCGTTTTTAAAAAAAAATCTCTTAGTTAGCTTTTTCCTGTGGATTTTACTGCTTTGGCAGATGGTGCACTTGGCAGCGACAATTCAAATGTTTATTTGTATGTTTTTCATTATAATTGAGGGGGTTTCGACAGTCATCATTGTCAATATGTAATGAGTCTAAGAGTGCACTGAGAGTGCATTTCCACTCTTGGCTATCGTATAACATTCTGGCACAAAGCATGAAGAGAAGCTTCAATTTGATGGCAAAAATATCTAGTGTGAGGGATAAACAAGCATATGCTTTGCTAAAGTCCATTTAAAATATTCATTACATCAAGGTTAGAGGGCCCAGCACTAGTAATGAATACCACAATAACTCTGAGTGGGTTTTATTGTAACTTTAAACGTTCCAGTTTAAATTTAACTTCTTTAGGCTACTAGTTGGCTACGACAACGTCTGCTGGAAGACTCCCTCAATGTTTAGGAAAAGGGGAAGGCTTTGAATATTGATAGGCAGTGTATATTTAAGGATGTAGTATCAAGGATGCCTTGGTATCGCATGCTTGGAGCACTCTCGACCCAGGATGACAGAGATTCAGTGAGAGAGACACCAAAATTCAAGAGCCTTGAGGGAGTTGAGTTCTAGATTTTAAATACTTCGGAGATGGGACAGAACCAAAGGGCCCCTTGGCAATAGAGTGGGGAACATGTGCTGGTGCAAGGTGATGTCGACATCGCAATCCAGAAAGATGCCTCTAGGCTTCCTCATGCATTGGAATTTTCAAAGTGGTGAGGGCAGGCTGTCAGGATCCTACTCCATTCCAATTTGCAGTCTTTAAGGAAAATACAGATTAAGAGCAGATGTAGGCCATTCAGCCCCTCTAGCCTGCTTTGCCATTCAGTAAGATCCTGGCTAATCTGAATCGGGCCTCAGTTGGACATTCCTACCCGACTCATCACCCTTGTCTCCCATGTTTGTCAAAAATCCATCTACCTCTGCCTGAAAAATATTAAATGACTTGCTTCTTCTGGGTAAAACTGTTTCATCTTCCAAGAATCTATAGACTTGGGAACAGTTCCTACAGTTTGGAGGTTAGCTAATGTGACAATTTGGAGGATAGCTAACGTAACTCCTCTACTTGGAGAGAGAGGTCGAGATAAAACTGGGAATTATCGACCAGTTAGCCTGAGGAAATCTCTGGAGTACATTATAAAATAATTAATTGCAGAACACTTGAAAAGTGGTGGTGAGAATCAGACAGAGTCAGGATGGATTTATGAAAGGGACAAATATACCAAAATGTTTTGAGGATGTAATTTGAAGAGTTGATAAAGTGGAGCCAATGGTTATGGTTTATTTGGACTTTCAAAAGGTTTGCACCAAGTCCCACATAAAAGATTAACATCTAAAATGAAAGCTTTTGGGATTGGGGACAGTGCACTGACATGGATAGACAACTGGTAGCAAACAGGAAACAAAGTGTAGGGAATACACAGGTCTTTTTCTGAATAGCAGGCACTGAGAAGTAGGGTGCTAGGACAACAGCTATTCACAATAATATATTAATTTAGATGAGGGAATTAAATGTAATATCTCCAAGTTTATAGATGACACAAAGCTGGCTGGGAGGGTGAGTTGTGGGGAAGATGCAGAGATGCTTTAGTGTATTTTAGACAAGAGCTGAAAATGTGTTGCTGGAAAAGCGCAGCAGGTCAGGCAGCATCCAAGGAACAGGAGAATCGACGTTTCGGGCATAAGCCCTTATGCCCGAAACGTCGATTCTCCTGTTCCTTGGATGCTGCCTGACCTGCTGCGCTTTTCCAGCAACACATTTTCAGCTCTGATCTCCAGCATCTGCAGCCCTCACTTTCTCCTCGTGTATTTTAGAGAAGGTGAGTAAGTGGGCAAATGCATGGCAGATGCAGTACAATGTGGATAAATGTGAGGTTATCCACTTTGGTAGCCAAAACAGGAAGGCAGATTATTATTTGAATGGCTGTAAATTGAGGGAGGGGAATGTGCAATAAGACTTGGATGTCCTCATGCACCAATCACTGAAAGTAAGCTTGCACCTGCAGCAGGCAGTGAAGATGGCAAATGATATGTTGGCCTTCATAGTGAGAGGATTCAAATACAGGAGCAGGAATGTCTTACTGCAATTATACAGGGTCTTGGTGAGACCACAGCTAGAGTATTATGTGTAGGTTTGCTCTCCTTATCTGAGGAAGGATGTTCTGGTGATGGAGGGAGTGCAGCAAGGGTTTACCAGACTGAGATGGCAGCACTGACATATGAATTGAGACTGAGTCAGTTAGGATTATAATCACTAGAATTCAAAAGAATGAGGGGAGGGAAATCTCATAGAAACCTATAAACTTCTAACAGGACTAGACTAGACAGGGTAAACACAGGAAGTGTGTTCCCAATAACTGAGGAGTCCTGAACCAGGGGTCGCAGTCTAAGGATACCGGGTAGACCATTTTGGACTGAGATGAGAAATGTCTTCACCCAGAGAGTAGAGACCTTGCAGAATTCTCTGCCTCATAAAGCAGTTGAGGCCAAAACGCTGGATGTTTTCAGGAAGGAGTTAGATGTAGTTCTTAGAGCTAAAGGGCAGAAAGGGAAAGGGGAGAAAGCGGGAACAGGTATTGAGTTGGATGATCATATTGAATGGTGAAGCAGAATCAAAGGGTTGAATGGCCGAATGGCTCCTATTTTGTATTTTTCTCTGTAAGATCATTCCAAATTTCATAACCTGTTGAGAGAAAAACATTCTTAGCTCCAATTTAAGTGGGAGGTCACTTACTTTGCAAGTTTATTTTTATTTTTAAGTTCTTTGAGGAGCTGGTTAATAAGCTGGGGAGGACGAGAAGGTAATTTTCAATTTGGAGATCAGTGAACCCAAACAGCCAGTGCATGATGGTACACAGCTGTCTGCTTCAATGCAGGCAGAAGTTAAAAACTTATTCTTTTCAGTCAGGTAAAAAATTTCAAAAACAGCTAGGAGTTTGTATGTTAGAATGAGCACATTAGCTTCCGATTGGCCATTTCAGCTACTGCTGTGCGTTTTGAGATGCTGGCATTCTGAAGAAGCTTCAGCAAGGCAGCAGCAGCCTCTATCATAGCAGTTTACCAGTTGCCAGCTCCTACAGCCTGGTACTGATTGGTGCCACTGCATAGTGTTGATCTCTCCCCGTGTCTGTGTGGGTTTCCTCCGGGTGCTCCGGTTTCCTCCCACAACCCAAAAAAATGTGCAGCTTAGGTGAATTGGCCATGCTAAATTGGCCGTAGTGTTAGGTGAAGGGGTAAATGTAGGGGAATGAGTCTGGGTGGATTGCGCTTCGGCGGGCCGGTGTGGACTTGTTGGGCCGAAGGGCCTGTTTCCACGCTGTAAGTAATCTAATCTAATCTAATCTCATGACTGGTCCAGTTCAGACACTTGCACTTAATGATGACATACGTGCCCAAACCCAAACTGAGAAATTAACTTCAAACAGTCACTTGGCAGTACAGAACCTGAACACTGTCATTGAAGCTTTTCATCTTGTACTCATTGGGATGGATGCAGGGATGGCAAATATCAAAGAGAGGAGAAGTTTATAACACAAGGGGATGGGTGCTGATTGCTTGGCAAGTTGACTCTGATTGGTTGAGATGTTGCCATGGCGATTGCACCCGGCTACCTTTTCTTGCACTGTTTAAGTTGTTGCTCCATTTGAAGTTTGGCATTCTTGCAATGGTCCTGATGGGTGCAAGATGAAAATCATATTTTGACAGCAATAGGCAATAGGCAAAGGAGCTTCTGCTCTTCCCTCTGCTGCCCTGGTCTTACTTGAAGCTGTTTGGCCAGGCGAGCTCAAACCAGGAGTTCCTCTCACTGCATGGAAACTTCAACGAAGCATTAGTGTGTGAGAGGGATTTACTGAGCACTTTGAGCCAGTGCCAGGCTGACTGCCTGCATTATGGGGCACAGGGTGAGGCAGATGATTGTGATCTCACTCAAAAAGTTGGGTTTTGAAGGAAAGTTTTCCCTAACAGTGTCATGTGATTTCCCAATGAGACGGATGTCTTTACATCTCCCACATTTGGCTAGAGCCAACACCCCGCTTTTCCAGATCACTAGACAATAGCAGCATCACAGCGACACTGTGTTGAAGCTCCTTGAGCTGATTCTAGTCGCCTTCCAGCTGAGGAGCAGAATGCTTTCAGCTACTGAATAAAATTCCATTTTCCAATTCAGAATTGTTCTCCTCACCTTTCTCCACATCATCTGGAATGCATTCAGCTCAATTCAAATTCCTTTAACATAAAATAGAAGCAGGAGGAGACCATTCAGTCCTTCAACGAGATCATAGCTGGTCCTACTCCAGCATGTCATGCCCATACTCCTTGATGTTTTTAATGGGAATAGGGTGGGACATTCAATGAGCCGCTTTGTGCCTTCCTTTTGCCACATTTGAAACAGCACTTTTGTTTTCTATTGATGACAACCTACCTTTTAGTACTTGAGTGATGATACAGGGATGTGGCTCCAATCATGTTCCACCACTCCTTGCAAACAAGGAGATGTGTCAAGCACAAATTATACTTGAGTGTTGTCCAAAAGTTAAATAAACACCCTTGCAGTGAGTGGGGCTTGACAGAGCAACATCAGCAGATTTACTGATGGCTCACTTCAGTCTGGGTGCATAGGGAGCACTATCAAGAGCAGCTGGCATTGAATTTATGAAAACTGTCAGCTAAATTGTTAAAAATATATATATTCCCCTTCTTTAACAAATAGTTTCCCAGATACACCCATAAACATTAATTTCCTGTTTTTACTTATCCCTTCAAACTACAAGTTCCAGATATGACAGTTTTATGGATGATGCAATAATTTTTCCTTGTTTAAGACTTTATTGAGAAAAACAGACTGGTGACAGGAGGAGATGGGAGGTGCAGGAAGCAAGTTGTTTTTTTAATAAAAAATGGCAAATGCATCTCATTATTAGAGGGATTACCAGTTATGCAAACTAAATATTGTCATAAAATGTGAAAACACAATAACAACATTCAGTAAACGGATTTTGGATTTAAATATGAAAATAAAGAGTTCTAAGGCAAAATATAATCCAACCTGTATAGCTGCTTGAAGCTGAAAGGTGTATTTGAGAGATGTTTGAAACAAAGAGTTGATAATTCCGACTTGCCCACTGCCAACCCTCCAGTGAATTTGTACATCTTGTTATAACTTGCTGTTTTATCTTCCCCTCAGTTACAAAGGAGTATGTTGAATCCAGTGCTGTAGTTGCGCTTACACGTAAATGAACCAAATCATTGAGCTGATTTTTGCATATTTTGTTTGCCACATTATTACAAGGAGCCAGTGTGAATGGAGAAAGGGGTGGAAGCCAATTATCCGGGAAAAGAAAGCAGCATGTTGGGAGTTGGCCAAGGGAGTTACTGAGGTGGGGGGGGAGGTGCTCCGGAGGCACGGAGAATTCAGTCTGCTCTTCTGATAGCCCATGCTTCAATCATAAGTCCCTTCTTAATTGTGTACATTTGCAGACCACACACACAGAGTTTCGCAGAATGCACACTGAGCACTCAACTGAGCTCCCAGTGGCCCATCTAAATTCTACAGCAACATTTCCCATTTATTCTCCACCTTTACCTTTAATTCTCTGCCCAAAGGCAGCTCCAACCCACAGTACAAGTTTCATTTATCACACTACACTCAGAAGTCCCAATAAGGCCAGGTTTCTCCTCCCATTTCTTGTCAATTCCAGTAGCCAGTTCAATCCTATCCCTCCAATCTATCGAACCTCTGATCCCAGTAAAGCTCAAGTCCTCCCTCTGCTTCTCACTGTCATCATTCTATTTTCTTAGCAAAGTGTCTCCTGGGAAAGTTCCTGTTTGAATATGACAATGTTTTGATTATATTTAATCAGAAATTCATTCCCATTTAGAGAGAGTTAAATTGCTGTTATTTTGTCACATTCCTTTCTCACTGAGGGAAGTACAGTCAGCCACAGTGGGAATGATAGACTACAGTCACACTTCAACACTGTAGAACCTGCTGTCACCCATCCTCTCCCCACAGAACCCGAATTTACATAGGAACAGAAATAGGCCATTCAGCCCCTCGATACCCTTCTGCCATTCAATGAGTTTGCGGTTTAACTGTGATTGAACTCCATCTGTCTGCCTTTGGCCCATATCCCTTAATACTCTTGCTTAACAAAAACATTACCTCTCTCAGATGTAAAATTAACAACTGATCCAGCACCTATTACCCATGTGTGGAAGAGAGTTGCAAACACCTACCTTCTTTGTGTGTAGAAGTGCTTCATCACATTTCTCCTGGACAGTCTGACTCTGATTCTCGGACTCTGCCCCTAGTTCTAGAATCCCCAGTCAGTGGGAATAGATTATCTTTATCTGCCCTGTCTTTTTCTGTTAGTGTCTTGAAGACTTTGATCAGATCCATCGTTAACCTCTAAATTCCAGAAAAACTAGGCCTAATTTGTGTACTGTCTCCTCACAAATAATTCCAAATAGAAGTGATGATTTTGTAAGCTAAGCTCACCACTGTTTTGGACAATTGTGTGTGCTGTGTTTGTTTCAATGATACATTAGCACTGTGGTATGTAGCGGTGCACTCAGGAAAACCAGGTTGCTGTGGCTACCTTCACATTTATCTGCATGTTATAGCCCAGAGTTAGGGACAGCATTGGTAGAGGCTCCAATTTTCTTTCCATTACATGGCTGTTCAGGAATCTCATTGGCTCTTACTGCCTGCCATCGGCATACTTTGGGAATGAAGGATTAACAAGTTCATACTTAACTTGTTGGCTGTATTAAGTACGCACTTCCCTTGGGTGTCAAGTCCCAGAATGGGATTCCAACCTGGAGCTTAGAGACAGAGGCATTGCCCACTGCACCTACAAGACTTTTATACCCAATGCAACTCGAAAGTAAACCCGGATCATAGGCATTGTCTGATTGCAATTGTAGCCTTCCAGTCCGAAACACAACATGTTGGGATGTTAACAAGTCTCATCCTGGTGCTGTACCTGTGTCATGTCTTGGAGATAATTCTGTCTGATGATTGAATTAGTTGGACTTTTTTGTAGCGTGAGTCCTAGCTACATAGCATTCTGGGTGGCAATTACCGTGATGCTCTGGTTGTTCATTAGGTGTGTGTCACGGACTGAATTCCTCAGAATAGTGATACCTGATTGAGAATATTAGCAAGGCGATTGTGTGTGTGTTGGGGGGGGGGGGGGGAGGGGGAGCTGAATCAACTTCTTCTCTAATTTGCTGTCTTTTTAATGGACCCACACTTTCCTCCTAGCTAATCTGAGCAGCAGAATCAGACAGGTTGAAGTACAATTACAGTGAAGGTTTGATATGCAGTGTGCAAAATTACGGATAACTATTTTCCATCTGCCACTTATGAATTATGAATTATAAGGACAGTTTTGTGCTACAGATTCATGTCCACGCGAGGTTGGTTTGGGAAGTAGATAAACTGATTCCACTTTAGAACCATTACTGACATAAAACGGGAAGGTTGTCTGCTCAGCCTGAATTTATACCCAGGTCACTGAGTGGAACTACAATATTCTAACAACTGTGTCTTTGTCTCCTCTGTATACAAACCTTCCTTATCTTTATTATTATTTCTCAGTAATTATTTAAACAGAAACTTCCCAGCCCCACACACACTCACGGTACACACACTGTCACTTACACTGACACACATTCCCACACACACACACAAGTTGATATACACACCCACACTGACACATGCACTCTCTCATATATGTATACACACACATACACTCTTCACACACTCACACAATTTCACACACATACACAGTCACATGCACTCTAATATACACTTTCACACATATTTTCACACTTGCACTGTCACACACACACACATACATGTGCACATGCATTCACACACACACTCTCACACTCATTCTGTCCCACACACGATCAGATTCCTACATCTTCACTCTCTGCAGTGACGCGACCATTCTCCCTCCATTCTCAATCCTTGGCCTTTTTTAGCAAGACAGTGTCCAAAAATTAATTTGATCCTGAAATAGATCCCAGCAGATGGAGCTATGAACGAATGCTGAATATTAACGCATTAGGAAAGTCATTTCCATTTCTTGGAGGGCAGGAACCTACACTTCATTGGCCCACCACCCAGGCACCACCACCTCCACCCCCTCCCAGCCCAGAATTCTTCCAAGCATGAACACACTCTCAGGGGCTACTCCAAGTTTTCATAAAATGCCAGAGACCTCCCCTTGCAAATATTGAGACCGTACTCTTATTACTGAAAATAGTTTATTTCACTGCACAGAATGTGCAATAGTGGGCTGGGCAGACTGTAAGATGCAGAATAATGCAGGCTGAGATTTGACAGTCATGGGGAACCACCCCCCAGATCCCCCAGCGGAAACTTACAGTGCATGTGGTACCATTCTCATAACCTTGCCTGATTGTATGAATCATCTCAACCATGACATCTGTGGGGGGTTTTCTGTTCTTTCTTCAGCCTCTCTCAGCCTCTTGTCAACTTCATAGGAGTACCTGGTGTCTTGTTCCATCTTTAGAGAGCTGGGTTCTGTCCCTTGGATCTCCTTTCACTGATGAATCAAACTGTTCTGTTCCCTTCTCGTCACCTTGCCTCTGTCACCTTGTCGGGAACATTTACTGTTACAGCGAAATAAACAGATGACCAATATTCTCTCCCCCAAACCAGCCTCACCCCCCCACCCTCCCATCCCCAGCTCGTATTTTCATTATGAAATTGTTCTCTGCTGGGCACTTAATGTTTTAAAGTTCTTTATATTTCATTGCAGTAATCTACCTGCTGACGGCTTCTACCCCAAATCACCCCATCTGCTCAGAGAATGCTGGTTGGTTGATTTTTTATTTTCTGAAAATGACCTGAAGTTGTGAAGGTGATAGGGGCTGTTCCTGCTGTGATCAATCACTTTACCTGTAGCTCCCAAGGACTTAGATTCCTGCCTGTCATTGAAGGGGTGAAATCATCCTGGAGAGATGAACAAGTTGATTTGCTTGAAACTGCATCCTTGTGAATTTACAATGATGTTTCTGGAGAGAGGTCTCAATCACCAACACCCGTCCTGTATCTCTAATTATTTACCAATAGAGTAATCCCTTTAGTTAGCATGGCCACTCTCTAAGACGGAGCTCTGTCTAACTGCAGCTTTAACCAGCCTATCCCTCCCTCCCTCCCGCCCTCACTCTCCCTCCCTCAAGTGAAGGCCTGTCTGCCTTGCAGAGTTGCCCTGGTGTTTCCCCACATTAAAGATTAAACGCTGGGGTATGAAAATGTTTGCTCATGAGATACAAAATTATTGGAGATGGAATGGAAAGACCAGTTTGACTGTATGAGATTGTCCACAGTGCACTGGGGGATTTGTAAGTGAACACATGTTGCCTGAAGTACAGGACTGTGAAGGTGGAGTATGTAGGGAGAGTGGTTCCTATGGAAACCTCCAACAGTACATCGTACTAGGCCCAGGACCCAAGCAAAGTACATAAGAATGTAAGACCCAGGAGCCGGACGAGGCCATTCAGCCCCTTGCTCCACCTTTTGACACAATTATGGCTGATCTCATCTTGGCCTCAACTCCACTCTCTAGCCCAGATTCAAAACCTACCAACCTGTTACTAATTAAAAATCTGATCATCTTCACCTTAAATTTACTCAATGTCCCAGCATCCGTCACACTCAGGGGGAGTGAATTCCACAGATTCACAACCCTTTGAGAGAAATAATTTCTCCTCATCTCTGTTTTAAACTGCTACCCCGTTGTATTGAACCATGATCTCTCATTCTGGATACATCCTCTCTATGTCTACTTTGTCACTGCCTTTTGCATCGTATATATCCCTCAGTTAGATCTCCTCTCATTATTCTAAACTCAAGAAAGTATTGACCTAAACTGCTCAATCTTTCCTCATAAACCAAAGCCCTCATCTCTGGAATTAATCTAGAGAACCTCCTCTGAACTGCCTCTAAATGCAGCAACATCCCTCCTCAGATAAGTGATTTCAAGATTGTACGCAATACTCCAGGTGCTGTCTCACTAATGCTACCCATGTCCTGTTTTCCTCGGTTTCTCATCAAGTTTCACAGATTGCACTGTGTGAATATGGGGATCAGATTACCAAATAGCAGAACCACAGGGAATGGCAGGTTTTTCACGTTTAGCTTGTCCATGGTGTTCCAAAGCCTGAAAATGCCACCAATCCCCACTGAGACAGACCTGTTGAGATGGTCAGAATTCAGCACCATATCGATTGTCAGCTAACCTCTAACCTGGAAGGACATTTCATTTATTGAACCTGAAGTTTCAATCAGTCAGAAAGGAATACTGTACATTTGTGTTTAAAGACTCCAAGTCAGCTAATGAAGTAGAAAACTAAGACTAAAACTAAGTTTTTCTTTATGGAGTGAGTTTATTGACTTGCTCAGTCTCACAGCTCTTGTCTTACATCCTGGGTGACCCGGCTTCCCCGTATTTTTTTGTGCCTTTTTCACCTCTGAACCTTTTTCTTCACCGTCAAATCACCTATGTTACTTTAATTCTTTTATCCTCCACCATTAAATCACCCGTGTTTCTGGATCGAATACCAATTTACATGCAAAGCCCATTGGGGTCAATGCAATGACCACAGATGTGGGAGAAAGTTAGGGAGAGAGGGAGGGGACTAAATTAAAATGGAGTCAATTCAACCTTTTCAGAGATATTATATCACACACCTCTGGAGAAATTTGGACTTGAACTGAGGACTCTTGGCCCAGAGGTAGAGACACTGCTACTGCACCACAAGAACCCACTCTCCTATTTACAAGTAGGTATCTACCAGTTCAGAGATGTTATGACACACTCCTGGAGGAGATGGGGCTTTAACCCTGGGACCCCTGGCCCATGAGTAGGGACACTACCACTGTGCCATAAGCGCTCTTTTAATTATATGTACCCAAAGACAATTAATACCTACCACCTATTCTTATTAACCATAACGGTGACATTAACAAACCATAACAAGGTGACTGACAAGACATTAAAACGCAACTTAAAACAGACATTGCATATTCCATGAGGATGCCATAGTGACATCATTAGCTTAGCAACAGTATCTCCAGGCACCAGCAGGGCCCAGTCTTTGTCCGGGTTACTACTGCCTCTGACAATACAAAAGGAAAACACCACACCAGGCCCTGTTGCTATGCTGCCAGCTAAGCAGCAGAACTCCCCACAAACTGAAACTTATTAGGATTGTTATAACACCTGCAGACAACTATGAACAGAGAAAAATGATTTTTGCAGCTTGTATTTCTGAGTAATGTCTATTATCTAAGTGCCACCAGAATAAAACTCAAAACCTGCCTCTAAAATGTCAGCTACCGAGTCTGAAATTTACATCAGACCAAATCTGATTTGAATAATTAGCTTTTGCCTTTGTTTTTCTTATTGATACAAACAGGCATGAGGCACCTTCAATGCAATAAAATACTTTCAGTGGCTGAGATGGAGAATTGAGAGGGATCATTGCTCCCATTTGGTCATATTGACCTGGCCAATGGTCATTTCTCAGCTGTTTGCATTCCCATCCTCGGGAATTGTGGAATGGCCACAACACATTCACGTGACATTTGTTAGTGATGATTACTGCCTTTTTTAAAATATTTAAGATAATGTCGTGGCCAGGGGAGATAAAGTTTAAAAAATAAACGAAGTCTGATTTGGCCCAGAAAGACAAATGTAAATAGATAAAATCCCAAATTATTTGAAATGAATTTATAGCCTTATTGTGTTTGTGCCAAGCCAAACCTGCCCCACCCCAGCACTCCCCCAAGCATGAACACACTCTCAGGGACCACTCCAAGTTTTAATACAATCTCAGAAACCTCCCCTTACAAATATACAGAGTACTCTTCTTACTGAAAATAGTTTGTTTGACTGCGCATGAGCACTTTGGGTACATGATTGAGATGGGAAAGGTGGAACTCTGAAATTCTGAAATCATGAGGTTTGGACATTTACAGGATCACCTATAAAGGAGCTTATCAATGCAAAGAAGCTGCTAAAGGTCACTCACCCAGTGGCAGGCCGATTTGCTGAGTACTGATGGAGAATTCCAGTTTGCTTCCTGCTCTCAGAGGGGTGGCCAGAGGTAGGGAATGAGGGGAAATGGTTATTGGGGGAGCTGGTGGTGTATTGGTAATGTCACCAGGAATCTAGAACCCTAGGCTAATGATCTGGGACAAGGGTTCAAACTCCATGATGGGGGCTGGTGAAATTTCAATCTGAAAGCTAGCCCAATGGCCCCCATGTACGCACTGTTGATTGTCATTAAAAACCCATCTGGCAGAACATAGAACAGTACAGGAACAGGCCCTTCGGCCCACCATGTCTGTGCAAACCATGATGCCATTCTAAACCAATCTCATCAGCCTGCATTCAGTCACATCCCTCTATTCCCTGCCTGTTCATGTGTCTATCTAAATGCCTCTTAAACATTACCTTCGTCTCTGCTTCCATCACCTTCCCTGGCAGCACACTAGAGGCACCTGCCATCCTCTGTGTAAAAGAACTTGCCTCACAGATCTCCTTTAAACTTTGCCCCTCACTCTAAACTCTGCCTCCGCCTCCACCCCCACCCCTGACCCCCATCCCCATAGTTGACATTTCCACCCTGGGAAAAAAGCTCCAAATATCCACTCTATCCACACCTCTCATAATTTTATAAACTTCAATCAGGTCACCCCTCAGCCTTTGTCATTCTAATGAAAACAATCCAAGTTTGTCCAACCTCTCCTTGTAGCTGAATTCTCCAATCCAGGAAACATCCTGGTAAACCGCATTTACACCCTCTCCAAAGACTCCACATCCTTCCTCCCGTGTGGAGACCAGAACTGTACACAATGTTCCAAATATGGCCGTACGAAAGTTTCAGACAGCTGCAGCATGACTTGTCAAATTTTATAGTCAATGCCCTGACTGATGAAGTCAAATGGCATTGATGCAGAGTCCTCCTGCTACATTTATAATGTTACTGAGAGATCAGTAAAAGAAATCTCCTCTGCCACTACACCCCTCACCCTCACCCAATTGGAAATGTTAGGGGTGTTAAAGGGATGAGTGTCCTCATGGCTGACCAACTGTTTTGTAACATCCCCAAGAGTATGATGCTCGGTACATTTAATCCAGGCCAAGTATGTCATTACTCTCTTCTCCTAACGTAGAAGCAGAAGCAGGAGGAGACTATTCAGCCCCTGCAACCTGCTGCACTATTCAATATGACCACAGTTGATCTTCTACGTTAACTTCACTTTCTCGTGCTATCCCAGCATCCTTTGCGTCCCGCCATGTCCAAAAATATATTGGTCCCTATGTTGAATAGAATCAACGACTGAGCATTCACAGCCCGCGAGAGAATTTCCAAGGCCAGACCCCCCGCTAAGTGAAGAGCTTTCCTTGACCACACACCACAAAACTATGACCCCCCCTGGTTGGAGACTCATCAGCCCTGGGAAACACAGAAAGTAATTTCGATAGAGTGAAGCTCAGCCGTTGCTGCTGGATTAAGTACTCTGTCAGAGTATTAGCACTGTCAGAAAACACAGAGTAGGAATAAATGAGTCATTTTCTCATTCTCAGACTGTAACTAGTGGGGTACCACACGGTTCAGTACTTGGGCCCCAGTTGATCACAATATATATTGATGACTTGGGACCAAATGTAGTATTTCCATGTTTTCCAATGATACAAAGCTGAGTGGGACAATCTGCTGTGAGGAAGATGTAAAGAGGTTTCACATGGATTTGGGCAGGCTGAGTAAATGGGCAAGAATGTGGCAGATGGAATATCGTAGAGAAAAATGTGAAGTTATTCACTTTGGTGAAAGGAACAGATATGCAGAGCATTTCCTAAATGGTAAGAGGTTGGAAAGGTTAGGTTCCCTTATTAACAAAGATTAACATGCAGGTGCAGCAAGTTTTTAGGAAGGTTAATGGGATGAAAGACTTCATTACCAGAGGATTTGAGTACAAGAGTGAAGTCTTGCTTCAGTTGTGTTGGAGTTTGGTTAGACCTCATCTGGAATATTCCAGATTTGGTCTCCTTATCTCAGGAAAGATATTATTGCCACAGAGGGAATGCAACCATACTTATTCCTGGGATGGTGGAGCTTCCAAAAAGGGAGATTGGGCCTATATTCGCTACAGTTTCAAAAAATGACAGGTGACCTCATTGAAACTTATAAAATACTTCAGAGGGTTGTGATTCTTCTATCAGAGAGGGTTGTGGAAACTCCATCTTTGAGTATGTTTTGGGTTCAGATTGATAAATTTCTGATCATTACTGGCATGCAGGATAATGATGATGACGTGGGTATAAGACATTGAAATGTTTGTTCAACCTTAATCATGTTGAATAGCAGGACATTTTTGATGGGCTGAATGGCCTGATCCTGCTTCAAACCGTGGGACCCACGCTTATGTTTTACACACTTTGTTACAGCCGTGCGCACTATCACCCCCCAGTACCACAGCGGCTGGTTACATAGGTCACAGTGCAAGATCTGGGAATACCTGTATACAGAGATATCTGACATTCATCCGTTAATAGCTAGGATGTCCACTGATTCCAAATACCAGAGAATACTGATTTAGTTGACAGTCAGACATCAGAATAAAAATGGTATGGCTAAAGACAAAGACCCAGGAGTTTCACTGAATCAGTCTTGTTCTTATTCCCTCATTTGCAGGTTCTCTGGCAGTCAGCAATGTGGACACATTCACTGTGCCTATCAGTACAGAGAGCACTACCACTGTCTCGATCCTGAGTGCAATTACCAGGTACTGTAACCAACTCCAGGACACAAGTTTAACAACATCAGCTCACCTCTGTTTGTTTATTTATGCTAAAATATGTTTAAAAATAACATTCTTCATACAGTTGTCCTCAACTTTGGTATCCTATACATTAAAAAAAACTGACAAGTGCAGAATAAATGAATTTCAGTGAACGCGGAGTTTACAAACGCAGGGAAAATCTCAGCGGGTCTGGCACCATCTGTGGAGACTGAAACAGAGTTAACATTTCGATTCCGATATGACTCTTGGTCAGAACGGTTTTGTGTTTTCTTGTGTTGGTGTAGTCCCAGTAGCACCTCCCTCTTACACTCTGAATGAAATAAGGAACTCCAGATATTGGTGATCAAACGACAAATAGAGGAATAGCTGGAGAAATTCAGCAGCACCTATGGACAGAAAAACAGAGTTAGCATTTCAGGTCAAGGGAGAAGGTAGAATTATAATAGATTTTAACAAACCAAAGAGACAAATAGAAATCCTGTTGGGGAGGAGAGCTGAGCCTCTTCAGGAGAGTCCTCCTTAGAAGGTTCAAGAACCACTTTTCAAGGGGAATTAGGGATGAGCAATAAACATAAGCCCAGCCAGTGACACCCACGTCCCACAAATGAATATAAATGAAAAGCAGAGGCAGTGAATTGGGGATTAGTGGCAGGGGTCAGTTTGCATTGATGGCTGGTTTGCAATCCAGAGTGACGCCAACAGCCTGGGTTCAATTCCCACACCGGCTGAGGTTACCATGAAGGGCTCTCCTTCTCAACGTCTCCCTCCCCTGAGGTGTGGTGACCCTCAGGTTAAACCCACACCAGTCGTCTCTCTCTCTCTCTGAAGACAGAGCAGTCCTGTGGAACAATGGCGACTTTAGCTTTACAGAAGCAAATCCTGCAGATTCTGGAAATCCGAGGTTTTGAAGTGTAACCAGAATTCCCAGTTTTAATTTCAGATTTACAGTATCTGCTGTCTTCTGTTTTTGTATTTTCTATTTGAATGAGGAATTAACCTTAGGCTGAAGAGCTCGTTGTGGAACAGTGGAATTCTCTCGGGTTTCCAGTGAGGAGAAGGTGGGGGAGGAGAAGGGGTACTATTCCCCTTGTAGAAAACACAGGGGTTAATTGGACCACAGTATCTGTACATGCATGGAACATAGACATGTTAGTTAGTTAGTCCCTGCATTGCTGGTGCAAATAAGGTGTGAAGTCATTAATGAGACATATCAACCCTGACTTAACCCTTTATTGCTCAGTGAGAGTGAGGTCTCAATTGGATGGGATTCAGGGGAAGGACAACTTAATGCAATGTCCCCCTCAACCTGTTGGAACCTGGATGGTGACTGGAAAATCCCAGTGGAACTCTGTTCCTGAATCTTGCATTGTGTCCGATGACATGTAGGCAGGATAAAGCCAATGAAGTGCAGACACAGAGGCCACCTGCTATTTTTAATGCTGTTCCCCCAACCCCTGACTAAGTCCTGCTCCTGATTTTGAAGTGGAGGTGCCGGTGTTGAACTGGGGTGGACACTTTGATCTTTTGCTATAAATTCTGTGTCCTATGATCCTGCCCTACTAGCTACTTGACGAAGAAGCAATGCCCCAAAAGCTCATACTTCCAAATAAACCTGTTGGACTATAACCTGATTTTGAATACTATTTAATATTGTGGTTCCAGGTTACGTAGTTAAATTGCGTAGGGGAGGATAAAGTGAAGTTAGTTGGAAAGTGGGTGTCTCAATGTGGAGCCAGGTGGTGAATGAGGTGCTGCAGGACTAGCAGTGCTTTACACACTGCTCCAAGAAACAATCTGCCATGTAATCAACAAGAACCCCTCCTCTCGACCAGATTTCCCTCCCCTTCCCCTAGGAAGCCCATATGCGGCATTCACGTCAAGGCTGGGAGTTCATTCACTTCATTTGTACTGGTCTTAATGTGGGAATGCTTGAGGACAGAATGGTGTTGAGAATGTGTTGACTTTGCCTGTTTGCGGAATGTGGGATAACTCCAAGGACTCTGTGAGCTTGTTGCAGAGGTTTGGTGGGAGCGTTTGGGGCCGGGAAGTTCTGATTTTCCTTACCCCCAACCATTCCATACTGTCCCTCCCCATTTCCTCAGTGCTGGTGTCTGGTGGCAGTGAGTTAGTTTGGGAACAGTCACGGGGATGCAGGTCTTTCCCCATTACCAGGTACAGTGGCACCACTCAAGCAGATCTGAACAGGAACCCTGTGAACTCAGAATACAGCTTCACCAGCCCCTGTACTACATTACTATTTCTGTGTAACTCATTTTTCCATGCAGTGCTTAACATTTGCAAGAACAAAATAAATTAATCAATTTCTAAAAAAAAGTGCAAACCAGATTTACCTCCTGTAATATCTTGCAGCTTTTATTTATTGTTGATGATAGCGCTGTGATTTCTATCACATGGGGGCTTTTTCTTTCCATTAAAAATCATTGCCTTCATGCCAGCTGGCCAGGATCCTTGTTTACTGTTGCCACCGTCAGTCTCACCATCTGTTGCCATTTTTGTGAAGAACATCCCTCTCCTTGCAGACTGAATTAAAAACATTAAAATTAAATATCGACTAAGTTCTAGAATGGGGATAAATCAGAACGCATGACAAATTACTGGGAACATTCAAAATCAGAATTTCCTCTTTCTTTCATTTTTTTAATCACACATTATTTCTCTCACCTTCACTCTATCCCTCATTCTATCTGCTTTAGTCACAATCCCTCTCTCTATCCAACATTCTCTCTATCCCTCATTCTCTCTTTCACTCACATTCCTGCTATTTCACAAATCTGTCTTTCATTCCTTTTCCTTCTCAGTCTTTTTCATATTCTTTCTCTTTCATTCTCCCTACCCTCTTTTATTCTGTTTATCCCTCTCTCATTCTATAACCCTAGTCCTTCCGCTGCATTTCTTCTCTGAAACAGCACACATTCTGCCATCTTCCTTTGTAGTTCTGATATCAGTTGGAGTTTATGTGGCAAGTTAAATTAAATGATAATGCAACAATTCTGCCTGAATGTGCTGCAGTAACCAGCGATTAAACACTACACTGTATTCAACTTGTCTGCAAGTATTATAACGGGAGATGTTGGCGCCCCTCTCCATGGTTATGTGTAAGGTTTCTCCTTCAGGTACACTTCCCAGCCTGTGTTGAGTTCATTGACCTCAGTGTTTCTCTCAAAGGACACTGCTCCTCCTGATGCTGAAGCAGTCAGGTTAGTTTGAGGTCCCTGCACTTAAAATCGAATGTCCTGCCAGCAGGAAGAGGAAGAGGAAAATCATGCTTAAAGGTCAGACCAGGCCCAGAATGTCCTTAAAAGCAACACCTGGAATGGGATCCAATCCCACTATTCAGCTAAACCCTTGAAAGAAATGTCAGCTCAGCAAAGGAGGACAAACAACGAGCTTCAAGCAATAAGCCAGAAGTTTACCCGAGAGGCGAAGTTAATGTGCTCTGACAGTAAAACTACAATTGGCGACAGATACTTTCAGATTAAGTTTGCACTGTTTGATATTGTAATCGTAACATCATAATGTCAAATGTATAGATTTATAGCTTTCTTAACAAAGCAACTGCATCAACATCCAGAAGAGTTTAGAAGAGGCAGAGATGATCTAATTGGAACATTTGTTTATTAATTGGAACAAAGACAAAGCTTTTCACTGTGCCTCAGTACACGTGACAATAAATTCAATTCACATACAAGATCCTGAGGGGACTTGACCAGGTGGAAGTGGAAACAATGATTCCTCTTCTGGGAGAATCTACAACTAGGGGTCATAGTTTAACATTGACAGTCACCCATTTAAGAAAGAGGAGAGAAAAAATATCTTAGGGTTAAGTGTGTTCGGAATTCCCTTCCTCAAAAGGCAGTGGATACAGAATCATTAAATATTGATAAGGCAAAGGGAGATAGATTCTTGCTGGCCAAGGGACAGGGTGACAGATTATCAGTGGGATATGCAGAAATGTAGAGTTGAGGTTAAAAGCAGAACAGCCATTATCTTATTGAATGGGGGAGAGGCTCGACGGGCTGAATGGCCTACTCCTGTTCCTTGATTACAAGTTCATAGCGTTACTTTCACAAATATCACACAGAGTAATTTTAACCCTGCACTCTGCTGTGACTACATGCAGTTCGGATAGATTCCTCTTTGTATGTAGGACACCTCACAGCTCTCTAAGTCTAGCTCCAAGTTGGGGTGCCTGTGTGCAACCCTCTGTTTGTGTGTTGTTTCAAGGGATTTCATCAATTCCTGTTGCAAACTTTCAGAGGCATTCAGGGTTTACACAGCTGGTGTTCCGAACATGATGAACATGGAGATGAGTGCCCACTGTCAGAGCTGCAGATTTCAGAGCGGGATAAGCAATTTATTCAATTGGAGGTGCTTGAGAAACCAGTTCTGGAGAATGGAGTTCTGACTGAGGAGTGGATAAATCTGATTGCTTCAGCTCATAAAATAAGCTTATCCCATGAGCAAGATTGTATCAGTGTAAACTAGTTAGAAGCATTACACTTTACACTGTAGAGAAAGAAAGAATTAACATTGAATCCAATATGTATCTTCTTCAGAACTGAAGAAGATGGCTCCAAAGAAGAGTCAGACTGGACTCCAGACATTAACTGCGTTTCTCTCTCCACAGCTTCTGCCAGACCTGCTGAGTTTCTCCAGCATTCTGTGTGTTTGTTTCAGATTTCCAACACCTGTAGTAATTTGCTTTTATTCAACCTCATCCTGCAGATTGATGAACAAGGCGAGATCGTGAGCCCTGGTCCGATCAGCCTATTGCAAACCGGTATAATAGAGACACTAGTCAAAAAGTGTGGTGCTGGAAAAGCACAGCCGGTCAGGCAGCATCTGAGCAGCAGGAGAGTCGATGTTTGAAGCATAAGCTCTTCCTGTCGAAGATTTTATGCGCAAATCGTCGACTCTCCTGCTCCTGGGATGCTGCCTGACCAGCTGTGCTTTTCCAGCGCCACACCTTTTGTCTCTGATCTCCAGCATCTGCAGTCCTCACTTTCTCCTAATAGAGACACTGTCCACTCTGTTCAAATTCCTTGCGATCTCCTGGAATCCAGGAGCAAATTCCTGATCCCGGTCCTGGCTCCAAGGCAGTGAAAATCTGACCCTTCCCAGGGTGAGAGGGAAGAGGATAAGCAAGCCAGAGCCCACAGGCAGGGGCAGAGCACAGTGGGCAGGGGGATAGGTAGGTAGCCTGTCTGTGACTTACCTGCTCCTGTCAGGATGTGGGTGAGTGAGCAGCCCATTATTAAGAAGGCAAGGCTTAAAGAAAACGCTTTCCTTTCACAAGGTAAAATCAAACGAGTCAGCAGAAGAAATGCCATCCACCAACACTTAAAGCTTGAAATGGACTTTAAATTATGGAAACATTAAAAACAGTTAAGCTTTTACAAGCAAACTGTTATGACATAAGGGATACACTTAGACAACTGTAAAGTGTTATCTAATAGCTGGTGTACAGACATTTCTATCCCCTACCTGTGGTATAAAGAGGAACTATAAAGGGAGTTCTGTTTCTGCTGGGGGTTTCTCTATTTCAATCTGCTATTCATTATGGTCCTGGTTGGTGATAATTTACTTCATATTTTTACTTGGCGTTAACATCTAAGGTGGAATTTCACAGCCACTCCACATCCCCCTACTTTCTACTACCTCATCTGCCACACGTTGGCAAGATCCCCTCTCAACCGCACACCACCCTATCTTGGAAAGATAGTGCCGTTCCTTCAGTGTTGCTAGGTCAAAATCCTGAAATTTCCTCCCAATGGCACTGGGAGTCCCTACCACAAGGACTGCAGGATTCAAGAAGGGCAACTCCCCGCTACCTTCTCTGGGGCAGTTACTCACAGAAATATTCACCCAGCCAGGGATGTCCACACCCAATGAACAATGAAATGGCCCACACTTGGAGTGATCAGCTGCTGCCCCCAGAACAAGGGGTGAAATTCCAAAAACAAATGCTCTTAAACGGAGCAGAAAAATAAGGAATCAAATGGAGAAGATGTAATAGAGAGAAGGCACACTTGCTCCAGGAACCCAGAGTTCACCCAACCCTCACTTTACCTTAATGGATTTGCCAACAGATGCTTTAAAAAGAAACAGAGACTCACTGTGAAATGTTTTCATGAAGCAAGTAAAGGTCAGAAAAGCTGGTGAAAACAAATTGATGAATCGCTGGAATACTTAAACCAGAAAGTATTTGTTGCACCAGAAGGTGAGAGAGGACTAATCTTTCCAATGAGCCAGCATAGGAGTCATGGCCTGAATGGCCTTTCTTTCTGTGCTGTAAGAAGATGATATACCTGTGAATATACAATAAGTCCTTTCCTTTACCTGAGGCATGGATTCTATCCACATAAACATGGAGCAAGAAATCACTGAGGAATGAAACAAAAGTCAGGTGTTAAATGGCGGTAATGAGTTGAAATGTGCATATGATGGAGGGAGACACCATGGAATAAGAGCCCAGAGTGAAGGCTGCTGGTCCTTGGAGTTCACGAAAAATGAACTGAGTTACAGGAATTCAGTCCCCCAGATCACTGAATTCAAATCCAAAATCGCCAAAGGTCATTCACAAACCATAACCTCCCTCCAATTACAGAATGTGATCTTCACATGTCCTCACCAGTAAAACCTCAGAATCCTACTGATGGACAACAGAATTCAACTGTAGTCAGTCCTGAGTAACCACTGGACTGAATTGGAAATGAACAAGTTGTAGGTTGTGAATCCAGTTTTCCAGTTCCTGAGTTTGACTTATTCGATCTCCATAAAGCTGTGTATCTGCCTCCCCAAAAATGATGATTTCAGCAGGTTGTCACGATGAGTGATGCCACTGTCTAAAGCTGCAAGTGCTATTCAGATAGCAGCTACATGGAGCAGTATATGCACTCTGCTGAAGCTATTCAGACAGCAGCTACATGGAGCAGTATATGCACTCTGCTGAAGCTATTCAGACAGCAGCTACATGGAGCAGGAGATGCACTCTGCTGAAGCTATTCAGACAGCAGCTACATGGAGCAGTATATGCACTCTGCTGAAGCTATTCAGACAGCAGCTACATGGAGCAGGAGATGCACTCTGCTGAAGCTATTCAGACAGCAGCTACATGGAGCAGTATATGCACTCTGCTGAAGCTATTCAGACAGCAGCTACATGGAGCAGTATATGTACTCTGCTGAAGCAGAGTGGGGACATGAGGATCAAGAGGAAGCGGATACAGCCCATTGAGTCAGCTTCCCTATTCAGTGAGACCATGGCTGATCGGAGAATCCTCAACTCCATTTTCCTGTCTTTGTTTCCATAACTCTTAATTCCCTTAATGATAAAAATCTGTCTTTCTCAGCCTTGACAGCCCTGAATGGTAAAGAATTCCATGGATTTACTACCCTCTTAGAGAACAAATTCCTCCTCATCTCTGTCTTAAATGTGCAACCCCTTATTCTGAGATTATGTCATTTGGTCCTAGACTCTCCCGTAATGGAAAATAATTTTTCAGCATCAATCTATCAATCCCCCTAAGAATCTTGTATGTTTTCATAAGGTTGCTTCTCATTCCTTTATATTCCAAAGAGTCCAGACCCAATCTACCCAACCTCTTCTCATAAGACAGTCAGATTACAGCTGATTCTGTGTCTCAACTCCATTTCACTGCCTGCACCCCCATATCCCTTCATCCCCCACAAATGGCCCTTAACTAACAAGACTGTATTTCCCTTTTGTTATTTTGACAGAGGTTTACCAGTAAACAGGATGTGATACGACACTACAACATGCACAAGAAGAGAGATAACTCCCTGCAACATGGTTTCATGCGCTTCAGCCCCTTGGATGACTGCAGTGTCTACTACCATGGCTGCCACCTTAATGGAAAGAGTACACATTACCATTGCATGCAGGTAACCCTCTCCTACCAGCAGCAGGCGATAGCTGCCTGCTCCTTTAGACTGAATGCAGTGATGATGTACTGTCTTACTGCCATTCAGTCATTCATTGCTGGGTAATGTGTGTTTCATGACGTGTGTGTGCATGTGTGCATATGTGTCTGTATTGGACGAATGAACCCCAACCCAATAGAGGAGTGGTGCAGTCACTGGCCTAGAAATCCAGAGACCCAAGCTGTTGCTGTAGGGAAATAAAGCAAAGAACAATGGATGCTGGAAGTCTGAAACAAGTCTGCCCTTGGGACATGGGTTCAAATCCCACTATAATAGCACTCAGTAATTTCAATTATATTTTGTTAATAAATTTGGATTCCATAATTAGTCATCATTGATGATGTTAAAAAATCACACAACACCAGGTTATAGACCAACAGGGTTATTTGGAAGTCCTAGCTTTCAGAGTGCTGCTTCTTCGTCAGGTAGCTAGTGGAGCAGATGGTGACCACAAAACAATCATTGATTATCATAAAAACCCATCCAGTTCACTAAGGCCTTTAAGGAAGGAAATCTGGCCTACATCTGACTCCACACCCACAGCAATGTAGTTGACTCTTAACTGACCCCAAAAGACAGAGCAAGACTCTGAGTTCAAGGGCCATTAGGGATGGGACACAAACACTGGCCTTGCCAGTGATGCGCACATCCCATGAAATTTTTTTTAAAAAAACATCGGTGGAGTTGGTCCTAGCAGGATCACCAGCTTCAGTGGAGGATGTCAGGAAGTACAGAGAGTTAGCAGCACTGTTTGCTGTGTTGTTTCAAAATTTGGCTGTTAATGAGCGTACCTGTCTCTTTAACAAGTTTGTGAAATAGAGAGTGTTAAATGTTCTTTTTATTTCTGATGAGATAAAAAAAATTGAAAGATATCCTCAGTGCCCTGTAGCTGTATGAGCAGTATCCCAGGTGGCTTAGGAATCAAACAGTTATCCTGTTAGAAACAAGGATGCAAGAGATAAAAGAAGGAGTAGGCCTCTCAGCCCCTCAAGCCTGCACTGGCACTCATTATAGTCTTAGGACAACTTTGGCTTCAAAATCACTTTCTTGCCTGCTTCCCCATATCCCTTGATTCCCCAAAATACTAAATATCAGTGAGGGAGGACCCACCAGCCTGTACAGTAGAGATTTGCAAAGCTTTGCAACCTTTTGAGTGAAGTAATTACTCTTCATCTCAACTGATCACCCCCGACCCCCATACTTTAGATTCTGAGTCAGGGAGAAACAGTTTACCCTTTGGAGCCCCCTCAGAACCTTCTGTTTGAATGAGAACAATTCTCTCATGTCTGTGGCCTAGTTTACTCTTGGAATGATGCAGGGAGCTCCAAGCAGCACGGCCCTGGGTCACAGACCTCCCAGCTTTAAACCCCGAGAGGTGAGGCAGCTCTCTGGGAGTCTGGGTGAACAATGTGAGTGCATCGTTAGTGAAGGAGGGAGAAGTTCAGAACAGGAGCTGGACAAGAATGAAGACAGCAGCAGCCTGACTAGGAAGCACAAAGCTAGTGAAACCCCTAGAAGTCGCATTGCTCCTCAGCACTGACAGAGCAGGGCTCGACAGACTGAACGAGGGACGCTTAAAAGATACCTCCTTCCTCTCAAAGGAGAAATAAGAACAAAGCTTCTAGCAAATGGGATTTAAAAAAAAACCTGAAATCTCACTCATACCGCAGCCTGCTATAATTCCAGCAAGGCTGTATCTCTTGCGAGTTTTTCAGTCTTTCACACTCATGACACATCCGCACTTGTTCAATTCCCAGCGTGCGATATCCTCAGTGAACTCTGCAGAGGCTCCCTGAGCCCAATCTGCTGCAGGAAATGCTTTTCCTGCCTCCAGTCGCATGTTGTCATTCAGGAGCGGTCTCTGCACATTTGTGATATTGCCTGAGGCTAATTTTAGCTCTGGGCTGGGGAGCATGCAGTTAAAATAATGCAAGTCGGGGAGACTTCAGCCCAAAATAAATCCTCCTGGTCTTTCTCAACAGGGAAAGGTCAAGTTCAAACAATGAAGATTTGAAGTAAGGGATTTAGATTACAATGAATGAACAATACAATTTTTAGGGAGTCTTTAACACAATTTAGAACAAAACAGATTTAAATCTGCAAATCTTTTAAAAAGAAAGTGATGCTTTAAACTCCAGCTTTTATTGTCTGTTATGCTCAGTTCCAATCTGACCTGTCACATCATTTCCCTGTCACATCCCTCCCTCCAATTCCATAGAAAACAAAAGCAAAGGACAGGGGGGGACTAATGAATGTGGTTAAGAGAGGAATGTTAGTCAAGACGTTTAATGACATCCCAACTTCTCCCTGGAATCTGTCACCAGCCCCTTCACATTTATCTGAACAAACAGACAGGAGCTCAGTCAAAAGTCCTATCTCAAAGACACCACTTCAGACAATGCAGGAACGTTGTGATATTGGCCAAGCCTCAGCTAAGCATGTGTTCAAACCTGTTTCAGGCCAATTTTAGCCCTGACCACCTGGTGGTAATATCTGCCATCAACAAGACACACGGCAACAACTCACCAAGGCTCCTTCAACAGCACCTTCCAATTCTATAACTTTGACTATCGAGAAGAACAAGGGCAGCAGATACATGGGAACACCACCATCTACAAGATCCCCTCCGACACACTCCCCATCCTGACTTGGAAACATATCACCGTTCCTTCAGTATCGCTGGGTCAAAATCCTGGAATTCCCTCCCTAAGGGTCAACCCAGAGCAGTAGGACCACAGCAGTTCAAGAAGGCAGCTCACCCCCACCTTCTACAGAGCAACAAGGGCTACACAAAAAATACTGGCACAGCCAGGGGTGCCCTCATCCTGTCAATGAATGATAAAGAAAGAAATGGCTCTGACAGTGGAATGCTGCATCTCCTGCACCTACCCACAGGACAAAGTGAGGACTTCAGATGCTGGAGAGTCAGAGTCGAAAAGTGTGGCACTGGAAAAGCACAGCAGGTCAGGCAGCATCCAAGGAGCAGGAGAGTCAATGTTTCGGGCATAAGCTCTTCATTCCTGATGTACCTTTCCAGTGCTACACCTTTGACTCTACACATATCCACAGCCAACTTTCTTCCCAGTAAAAGACCAGTCCAGGGGTCCAGCTGAAGCCAGCTCATAGCTTCATGGAGCATGTCTTCCTGTGAGATCCACAGAATTGCAACAATTCCAACTTGGAGAAATGAACAGACCCACGTGTGCACCAGAGTGGAGGAAAGACGACCTAACCCGAGCTTCCTAGAGGGTTGGCTGTAGGTTGCTGACAAATCCGTGCAGGAAAATATCCCAGATCCTCAGGGGGCATGGCTCGGCAGAAGGACTGATTCCTTCTCCCACTCCCCCACTTCCAACCCCCACTGTGCTGACAAGGACACGTGGCTGATGGGTGCTATCCTTCAGGGATTAAAGTCATTCCTGTTGCCAACTTACCTCCTGCTTACGATCCAGAAAAATGTCCTCTTTCCTGGGTGGCTGTTGATCAGAATTTGAAGGGGTCTGTGTCACAGTGGTACTACTACCTGCATCTTTGGCCCAGAAGTTCCAGGTTCTCTTCTGATGGGTTGCAACTCTTTTGAATGGGTTGAATCAAAATAATTTCTTCAAACAAACTTTGTGCCTTCACATCTACATTCCCTCCGATGTTTCCTGGCTCCAGGCGGAACTCTGAGCTCCAAATACAGAAGTATCTTCTGGAACTGAGAACCATGTCACACATCAATAGGCAAATGACTTCCCAGCCTTAGAGCGGACACTGTTTCCCACCATAACAAATAGGAACAGGAGTAGGCCATTCGGCCCCTCGTGCTCCTTCTGCCATTCAATAGGATCGTGGTTGATACGACATTCCTCACATCCTTGCCCTTTCTCTATGGCCCTTGATTCCCCAAGAATCTCGTGAACCTTCTCTGAACTGCCTCCAATGAAATAATATCTTTCCTTAAATAAAGGGACCAAAACTGCTCACAGTGCTCCAGACGTGGTCTCACCAGCCACTTATACAACTGAAGTCAGACTTCCCTACTGTTATACTCCAACCCCCTTGAAACACCTAAGATGATATTAGGACAGATGACGCAGAGGTAGCTTTAAGGAGGAGTGAGAGGTAGAGCATTTTAGGGAGGCAATTCCTGAGCTGAGGCACTGCCCTTTTAAACTGGCCCCTGAGGTGAAATATTGACAGTAAATTATCTGTCCTAACCCCTGAGGAATTACTAACCGCACAAGAGCAAACCTAGAGAGGGGAGAAGTTGACTTTAACAAAATTACTCTTGAGTTTCCAAACCTGAAGTCAATGCAATCTTTCTGTTTCTACCCAAAGCAATTAAAGCAGAAATTTCTATCACTAAATAATTTATTTAGACTATGCAATTAAGTTATGCTAATATAAACAGACAGGGTTTTAATACACTCATCTGAAATTCCTCTTCTTATTATTTGGACAGGTGAGCTTTGAGAAAAGATTATGCCTCAGCAACCTTGGTCCTCTGGAATCCCAACCATTGCTTTTGCACATCTCTTTCCTGTTTTAAGTCACTCATTAAAAGCAGCCTATTTGATTTAGCTTTTGATCACCTGCCCTATTATCTCCTGCTCTGGTTCAGTCTCAGTTTTTATTTTGCCAGAGAAGCACCTTGAAAAGCTATCCCACATTAAGGTGCTATATAAATGCAAATAGTTGCTATAAAAGCAAATGCTGGGGAGCCTGAGATATAAACAGGATATAATCAGCAGACCGAGCTGCATCTGTGTGAGAACACTGGGGGCACAGAATGTGGAGGTGGTTAACAGGAGATGGGCCCACTGACCCCAGAAACAGTGCAGAGGCTGTCGGGTGCTAAGATGAGCTGTTGAAAACACCCCCTCCCCCGACCTTTACTGCTCTGGGACTTTCTCTCCATTAAAATAAAACAGGCACCTAGGCCTCACCTCTCCCACACCCTCAATCTACCCCCACCCACCATACATTTCATATCCCATCTATGGCATCCCATGACCCCCACCCATCTTTCATATTCCTCCAATGGCAACCTATGTTCCTGTAGCCATTCCATGACCCCTTATAGCCTTGATGCCAACTTAGTGCCAGCCCATACCCCTTTCACCACCCATCTGCCCTTTTATCTTTCGTGCCAACTCAGCTGCATCCACCATTAGCTGACCTCAGGAGCCACAGTGAGATGGAATAACATTTCTGAGTATTTGCTACAGGCTTCATTATTAAAAGTAATTGTCATTAATAATACTTAATTCCTTACTTGAAAGGAAAACAAACATTTGCATTCATAGCCCTATATTAAAGACAGCAAATTACTTCATGACAACGTGGAGCTGTCAATCAAACTGTGAATTTACAGCCCCCCCTCCCCCGGCTGTGATAACAATAGGTTGTGGGTGCAGGGTGCAGCACTAATCCTATAATGGTGATCTCAGATGTATGTCTCCAAACAGTGAAATAGCAATGAATGATTTTAATTCAGCAGAATTTTTGATTTTTCAGAAATATAAAATGCCTTGGGGTTTAAAATGCTTGATAGCTTGACAGTTCCATAGAGTTTATCCATGTTTTATGCAGATTCATGTCAACTCTTAATAATCCCAAAGGAATGCCCAACATCTCCCAAAGAGCTCCTGACCTCACTCGCAGAGGTCACTCTAGGAGGAACTGGTTAGCAAACTGATTCTGAACAAAGCATTGCCATGGAGAAAATAAAATGAAAAGGAAGCAATCCCCTTTTCCCTTGTAATACAAGTTGTTATGATTATTTGAAATTTAGCATTCTTGCACTTGTCCTGATGTGTGCAAAACAAAAAAGCTTCCGCAATATGATTCCTTGTTCAGCAAGACTCAAGTTCTGGTCACCCAAGAGACTGTTTGAGCAGGAACACAGAGAGATAAGAAAATATCAGAGCTCCCTGATGTTTCATCTCGAGATAGTTCTGGCACAGCAGTGGAAGGGTTTGGCTAATTTGAAATAAAACCATTACCTCACTCAAAACTAAAGCAGGGAAAAGTAGCCATGAAGGGAACACACTGACCACATGCTGTGATTTCAATTTGTTCCTTTGAAAAAATACTTTAGTGAGTCTCATGTCTTATTCTCTTAGAAAGGTAATTCTATAAAAATAATAGTACTTTGGGTTATTTCTATTAAATGCTCAACTTCACAGTAAATGTAGGACAAGGGAAATTATCAACAAAGGGGCAAGGCCTGAATTCTCAGTCATCCCTAATACTATGGCAATAAGAACATACAAGCTTTTCCCTAGTGGTTAAATTTCTTTGGATCCCTATAATGTGGAAGCAAGCCATTCGGCCCAGCGAGTCCACACCAACCCGCTGAAGAGCATCCCACCCAGATCCATTCCCTTATCCTATCCCTGTATGCATTTCCAATGGATAATGCAACTAACTTACACATCCCTGGACACTATGGGACAATTTATCATAGCCAATCCACACCAACCTGCGCATTTTTGGACTGTGGGAGGAAACTTGAGGAAACCCATACAGATACAGGGAGAATGTGCAAACTCCACACAGACAATCGCCTAAGGTTAGAATCGAACCTGGGTCTATGGTGCTGTGAGGCATCGGGTATTTAATAGGTTTCATCATTGTCCAGAGCCTTCAATTTGTTTTCCACTTCTGGACTGACCAAAACCCAGCACAATCTCCCCCCACACCTTCTGTCTATATCCACTGTGCTATCAGATAGTGAGCTTTGGACAAGCCATAATGTCGTGGAGCTGTATATCAGCTCCTTCCCTCAACCCCAGTCCTGTCCACCTTGAGCAAAGTCCAATCCCTCGGTATGACTGAATAGCCCCTTCTCCACACACTGTCTCAGGATGAAATAGCAGGATGGGAATGGGATTCCCGTGACTGACTACATGGGACAGCCATTGATGCTCTTGGGAGAAATCTGGATGAGACCTCGCCTGAGGGATGAAGAGTTTGGGAGGGTCCCGAGTTACAACAGCTGCACAGTGTTAAGGTGGTGGGAGGTGTACCTGGCTTGTCATTACCTATCCAGGCCCATAGGCACAAACCCATTTAGATGAAAGCACTCTCTCCCATTCTCACCTTCACATTTAAGGTTCTTTCAGGTCTCTGCTCTCCATATCCTCCTCCAATTGTTGTGACTCCAGGCCCCTCCAATCTCTTCTTCACTAGATTCTGTCCCTTATCCATCTTTCCCCCAACATAGCAGTCTCATACATTCAGCTTCCGGAGTCCCATTCCCTTCCTGAGCTTCCGTTCACCTTCCGCCTCCCCACCCTCAACAGTCTCCTTGAAGCTCTCTCAATAAAGCCTTCCATTTCTCTCGCCCTCCAGGTGGGTTGCACTAAGGTTTACACCAGTACGTCTGATGTGATGACCCATGAAAACTTCCACAAAAAGAACGCCCAGCTAATCAACGATGGCTTTCAGCGCTTTCGTGCGACGGAGGATTGTGGGACCCTTGGCTGCCAGTTCTATGGACAAAAGACCACACACTTTCACTGCAGGTACATCCCAATCCAATTCAATATCTCCCTCTATGTATAAAGTGACATCTATGACTCTCTTAGTCACCCTTAGAAAGTTTCTAGGTGAGACCAGCTGCGCTGAATGGCCTTGGCCAAGAATTGAAGCAGTCCTATATATAAGAAACTTAGAATGCTTTACTATGTTAAATGTGCTATAGAACTGCAAACTGCCGTGTGAAGAGATTGGAGGAAGAGTAACAAACATCTGGATGTAAGCTCTCTCGTGGAGCGTTGTGTTGTTGATGTTTCAAGTCCCTAAAGTGTACAAATCAAAGTTGATGCTCAGGTGCAGTGCAGTACTGAAGGAGTGCTGCATTGTCAGAGGTGCTGTCCATCAGCTGAGATGTTAAACTGAAGCACTGTATGTCCCCTCGGGTGGGCATTAAAAACTCCATTTCACAGGTTCAAAGAAAACAGAGAAGTTATCCCTTGGCCAATATGAACCCCTCAATTAGCAATACACTAAAAAAAACCTGATTATTCTCACTTTGCAGTTTGTGGAACTTGCTGTGTGCAAATTGGCTCTACATTTCCTGCAATAGTGACAACACTCCGCAAGTACTTCATTGGCCGTAAAGCACTTTGAGACAAATAAATGCAAGTCTTTTTTATCCTCTGGGTATTAAGCTAAGCTGTTAGTGGAAAGAAAACCTGAGACACACACGCACTGTGACCTGTACTCAGTGATGAGTATGTGACGGTGAGGGACAAAAGGGGAGCTGGAATGTAGGGAACGATACAGTCTGCTCATTAACCTCTCCATTTTCCCAGGCGTCCTGGCTGTACTTTCACCTTCAAAAACAAGTGTGATATCGAAAAGCACAAGAGTTATCACATCAAGGATGACGCCTACGCCAAGGATGGCTTCAAGAAGTTCTACAAATACGAGGAGTGCAAGTACGAGGGCTGTGTCTACAGCAAGGCCACGAACCACTTCCACTGTATCCGGGTGGGCTGCGGCTTCACCTTCACCTCCACCAGTCAGATGACCTCGCACAAGCGAAAACACGAACGGCGTCACATCCGCAACACGGGAGGTCCCGGCCTGGCTTCCCAGCTGCTGGGCCGCAAGGAGAACGAACAGGATGACTCCAGCAATGACGATCTGATTGACTACTCAGCGATAAGCAGCAAGAACTCGAGTCTGAGCGCATCCCCGACAAGCCAACAATCTGCGGGACCGATACTCCTCCCCACTCCCACCACAGAGATCTCCTCGAGCCAGGCCGCCAGGCCGACCAGTAACCTCATCCCAGCAACCAAGATGTCGACGATACTTCCGCAAACGCTGGCCAGCCCCATCCCAGTCGCCTTGGCACTCTCCAATGCCAGTCTCTCCAATACCGGCCCCTTCTTCCCTATCATTCCCAACAGGGTCTCCATGGCCATCCCCGTGACAGCAGCCAACTTGATATCCGCCATCTCCTCCAGCGTTCCCACCGTGCCGACGGAATCGCCTTCACAAGTTGTCTCGGGGTCCAGCAACACAATCCCCCTGTCTCCAGCTGCTGCAACCACCATCATGGAGAAGATCACAGCCAGCAAAGGGCTCATCTCCCCAATGATGGCCCGCCTTGCAGCTGCAGCTCTCAAACCATCCAACCCAGCAGACCTAGGTGAGGCATTGGGGTATGAATAACCCTGGTATTTTGTATTCATCGTAAGAAGAACAGATCATCCCCAACTTGACATTGAGAAACTGAGCTGAACTAGCCTGACGTTTGAAGGATAGGTCAATGCAGGTGATCTGGAGTGGTTTTGTTGGAGCTGGATTTGAATTTGAGCAGAAACATCCTTTAAAACCATTAGTAAGATCATCATTCAATGAGATTATGGATGATATAATTCTCAACTCTGCTTTCCTGCCTTTTTTTCCCCTTAAACTTTGACTACCTTACTGATTAGAAATCTGTTTATCTCAGCCTTGAGTATATTGAATGACCCATGAGATGTCACAGGAGAGCCGAAGACCAAAGGGCACCATCTCAGAATAAGTGGACAGATATTTAAGACAGAGATGAGGAGCAATTTACTCTCAGACTGTCATGAATCTGTGGAATTCTTTCCTGTCGGGGTATTCAAGGCTGAGACAGACAGATTTTTAATCAGTCAGGGAATCAAGGAATATGGAGAAAAGGCAGGAAGGTGGAGCTGAAGATGATTGGATCAACCATGATCTCATTGGATGTCAGGGCAGACTCAATGGGCTAAATTTCCCTCTTCTGCTCCGATGTTTTGTGGTTTTATGGTAATCCTCCCTCCAATAATACTCAGTGTAATGTGCTTCGCTTTGCTGTCCCTTCAAATTCTTTCAAGTAGGAGTTTATTATTTTGTTCATAACAGGAAGACCATTTCGGTGAACTGTCCCTTCCCTCTGTTAAAGTTCAAATACCTGATCACGTTAAAATGAGTTTCTCTCACTTTAGATTTTGCCTTCAATTCTGAGGCCTCTTTTTATTAACTGAATTACTGTTCATAGCGCAAGTCTGCTTGTTATTATAATGTGATAACACTTAAAAACCTAATTAACAGTTCACCCCCCCCCCGAGGGTGGAATAAATCTAGGCGTGAATGGAAAGCCACAGAACTTTCTACGTCTGTGGTCTATTTTCAAAAAAAAAATGAAAACCCACACATCTTTAAAGACAGTTTTGGTTGAGGAATATGTAGGTTAAGTGCATTAGTCATGGGGTAAATGTAGACTAATAGGGTAGTCTGGATGGGTGACTCTTCGGAGGGTCAGTATGGACTTGTTGGGCCAAAGGGCCTGTTTCCACACTGTAGGGATTCTATGATTCTAACTCATTTTTTTCACCAACATCACAAGAAAATCACTTGTGTTCTCAAACTGATTAATTTATATGCAAGACCCATTAAGGTGAGGGAGAGCTGGGGAGAGATGGAGAGAGGGCATTTCACTTTTATAGATTTTCTCATCAATCTGCTGTGTGATGTTATTACACAACTCAGGCAGAGGTGGGTTTGAATCTGGGTGTCCTGGCTCAGAGGTGGGGACACTACCACTGCAGCACAGGAGCACAGATATTTCAGAATACTTTGTGTTAATGTTTTATCAATGGGGAGTCATTATATTCAGAAGGTGGGTCTTGACTGGCGACTCACCTTGTGTGTTGCATAAATATAGGGCCAGAGTGAAAGAGGGGTTTTATTTCGAGGTGCACAGCACACAATGTGTGTCTCTATAAATAAAAGCTTGTCAGCGATTTCCCCACTAATGATTTTGTTTTGCTGTGCTCAGCCCATTCATTAAGTGTACAGGAGCTTTGATTTTTTTCTTAAAGGGTGCAACCTGTGTGTGACTCACACAGTAATGTCTGGGTACCCATGCACCCAAAGGGAGCATTGTTCAGCTTCCTGAGTATGGAGCAAAATGGGGTAAGGAATTGCACAAGTCAAAAAGTTTGGTGCTGGAAAAGTGCAGCTGGCCAGGCAGCATCCGAGGAGCAAGAGAGTCAATGTTTCGAGCATGGGCTTTTCATCGGCTGGGCTTTACCGGCACCACACTTTTTGACTCCGATCTCCAGCATCTGCAGTCATCACTTTCTCCCAATGAATTACACAAAGTGACCAAAACCTTTGTCAGAGAGATTGCTTTTGAGTAAAGACAAAGTGTGGAGGTGCAGTGAAGGAATTCCCGAACCTGGGAATGGGTATCTGGAAACATGCGTTCCAGCGGTGCAGTGATCAAAATTGGGAATGCCCAAGATGCTAGAAAGTCTAAGGAGCACGGATATTCCAGAGATCTATGAAGGCTGAAGGAAAATGCAGAAAGCAGGGGGTGAAGTGGGGTGGGGGTGGTTGGGGAGGATGGGATTTGAAAATCAAGATGAGGATTTTGTGATCAAGGTGTTGTTAGACTGGGAACCAAAACAGTTAGTGCTCTATGAATGGGGCGTGCTAAGAAATACAACATGGTGGCAGCATTATAATGACTTCAAGTTTATGGAGCTTAGTATGTGGGTGACCATCTTTGGCTTCAATTTAGTGAGTAGCGTGAATTTGGTGGTGTCCATGGTAACAGCTCTGAGCACATGCACAGTGAGGTGCAGCTTTTTCCTTCTCTCTTTACACTTTGCTCACAATCCCTTGACTTTGTATTTCCCAAGTCTGAGCTCATTCTTTTTTCTAAAAACAAAAGGGAGGGAATGATTTGATGAGATGGGTGATGTTCAGATATTAAGAAGAAGCAAGAACAGAAACAGCATTGACCTTGTGAGATTTTGGTGTAAACTGCAGATTAACCAGAACTCTTCTTTCAAATTATTCCTATTGCTGGTTAAAGCAGAGGTTAGGGTTAATCTGCTACTCTGTGGAATTCTGAATTGAACATTTAGCATCCTTAGTGTCTCACAGTGTAAGTTCAAGGCCTTTGAGAATTGCTAGAGTCAGAAAGTTTGAAATTTGCTCAATGCAGAGTTTAGCTTCTACAACTTCTGTCAAGATATAAACCCACACTGGGGTTGCGAGATGGGAGCAGGTCACTCAACACTTTGTTTCCTTTCAATTCACTAGCCATCCTGAGAAGTAGGACAGGTTTTTATTTTGGAGGGAAATACTAAACTTTTTTCTGCCCGAGGCAAAATTAATATTTCAGTCTCTTGGGGTATTTCAGAAAAGGTTGGGCACAGGCCATTCTGTAAGCTGATTTATTCTCTTTGCACGTGGCTTTTCTCAATACCTTGCTTATAAATGTGATCTGTCCATCTGGGTGGGTGTGGGGGAGAGGGTTGGGGAGAAGGTGGGGGATGGGATGGGGGTGAGTCAAACCTGTTTGAACTGATCTGATTGGCTGTCAAGTTTGATCTGGCATGGATGGGAGATGTTCCTCTTGAGCATGCTCTGTTGAAGGCTGACGCGTCTCCATGGAAACGTAGACATCCTGAAATGAGGCAAAGCTTGTCTCTCACACTGGAGCTGCCAGAGACCCTCAGCATTAACATGATTTTTAATGAATGGTTAAGAGGCAGAGCCACAAATCAGATATGACAACAGCAGAATGAAGCCTTTTCACCTCGCTCTCTCTCCCCTCCGACATCTCAAAAGTCCCGGTGGCTTGACGTAATGTGGCAATAATTATCACTCCACTTGTTCCGTCGCTGAGCAAAAGTCAGAACCGATCTCATCACAGGGGACCAACAATGACTTGTTTTTTGCATTTTGTCATAGCAGGAAATGAGCAGCAAACACAATTGAACCAGTTCAGTCTGGTCCCAGTCAAGCAAGAGCCAAGTGACATCACCAAGACCCAATCCCAAGACTCAACACAGAACCAGAGCCTTGATCTGAGCTTGAAGGAGCACAGGTAGGTAGCATGCTGCACTATGAGGGCAGCACTGGTATTGAACTCAGTTTATTACTTCAGTGCTATCTAGAGTGGATAATGTGGTGGCTCAGTGGTTAGCACTGCTACCTCACAGTGCTAGGGACTCCAAGTTCAATTCCAGCCTTGGGTGATGCCTGTGGGGAGTTTGCATGTTCTCCCTGTGTCTGTGTGGGTTGCTTTCTTCAGTCCAAAGGTGTGCAGGTTAGAGTGTATTGGCCATGGGAATAGGGTGTTGGGTTTGGATGGGATGCTCATTGATGGGGGGGGGGGAGCTGAATGGCCTTTTTCCAAACTGTAGGCATTCTATGATCAAATTCGGCATTGAGGAGACAGCACCAACTCTATGAGGCTGTTCTGACATACCCGCAGCTGGTAATTCCAGTTCTTCACATATAAAACCAGACAAGTACATTTAATCAACTGCCTACGCTCCAGAACAAAGATCCCCATCCGAAAACATCCACTGCTCCCAATTATTCCAAACTTTCACAAAATCTTTCCATTGTTTGGTCAGTTGAGGTTTGATTATCAAATTGTTTTCTCTTTTTGGAATACATCCCATTCTGGTCAGAGTTCTGTGCAACACACACACACACACACACAGTTTTCAATCTGGAATACAGATTGTCTTTCATCATAAGTAAAGCCCTGAGTGATAGACATGCCACCCTGTCAGACTACTCCTCTGTCCCTTCCTATCTCTGCTGCACAGAGATGTCACAGTTACTGCGACCTCAACACTCCCGGTGAATTCGATCAAGAAGCTGGGTTGTGTGTTAACCTGATCTCTGGTGCTTGGTATGGTGGCTCCTTGCTCAGGTGGTACTTTTGCTGACAGCTCTAATGCACCCATTGTACAACCAGCTTCCTCTGACCTCCCTTCCACTGTGGGGGGAGGGGGACAATCTTTATTAATTGACTGCTGTATCACTGTTAAAATTGAGACAAAAGCTTTGGAGAACAAAAGCTCAGAAAACAAGACGGAAGGTTCCAAAAATGCACATCTCAGGAGCTCTGGTTGGTATTCAGCTCATTGTGAAACCCCTCCATATGCTCACACTGTACTTAATCCCTCTGTGGCCTCACTTCTCCAACTCCACAACCATCTAAGATGTCTGCAATCCTCCAATCACAATTATATATTCCTCACTCCCTTTCCCCAAGCACTGGACTTCAACTCCCTGGATCCTAAGCTCGTGAAATAACAGCCTAGACCTTTCCGAATTCTCTCCCCATCTCTCCTTCATCAAGACGCTCCTTAAAGCATTCATTCAGGGGCTGTGGGCTTTGTTATCTGGGTCAGCATTTACTGCCCATTTCATATTGTAATTCAAGATTCACAATAATATGATCCTTTTACCAAGAATGTGATTCTTGTCCTAAAGTCTTACCCTTTGTTTTAGTGACAGAGATTTAAGTTGATTATGCTGGGAAGTGACCTGGGATGCTTTATGACATTATATAAGTAGTTGCTGTGACTTTATTGCTGGTAATGTACAAGATCAGTTCAAAGTGATGTGGAATGCCTCCGTTTCAGACTCTGTCACCTCCTCAGGAACATAGAACAGAACAGCACAGTAAAGGCCCTTCAGCCCTCGATGTTGTATCGACCTTTTATCCTACTCTGAGATCAGACTAACCTACACATCCTTTATTGTACTGTTATCCATGTGCCTATCCAAGAATTGCTTAAATATCCTGAATGTATCTGACTCTACTATCACTGCTAGCAGTGTGCTCCACACACCCACTACTGTCTGTGTAAAGAACCTACCTCTGACATCTTCCCTAAACCTTCCTCCAATCACCTTAAAATTATATCCCCTTGTGATAGACATTTCTGCCATGGGAAAATGTCTCTGATTATTCACTCTACCTAAGCTTCTCATCATCTTGTACATCTCTATCAACTCACCTCTCATCCTTCTTCGCTCTACTGAGAAAAACCTTCGCTCTTTCAACCTTTCTTCATAAGACACACCCTCCAGTCCAGGCAGCATCCTGGGAAATCTCCTCTGCACCCTCTCTAAAGCTTCCAGAGCCTTCCGAAAGTGAGACGACTAGAACCCGACATAGTATTCCAAGTGTGCTCTAACCAAGACTCCATAGAGTTGCAGCATAACCTCGCGTCTATTAAGTCAATCCCCCTGCTAATGAAAGCCAACACACGATACGCCTTCTTAACAACCCTCTCAATTTGGGTAGCAACTTTGAGGGATCTATGGACATGGACCCCAAGATCCCTCTATTCCTTCTCACTGCCAAGTATCCTGCCTTTAACCCTGTATTCTGCATTCAAATTGGACCTTCCAAAGTGAATCACTTGACAAGGAGTTTCTCTACAATCCTGCAGGCTGCTTCTGCTCATCACTGTGCCTGAGGAGCAGCGAGTGACAGAATGAGAGAGGAGGACGTTTATAGATCCTGTACATCAGGCCTTTGATATCATTCTGCTGCCCCAGGATTTCCAAAATGGATGTTTTTATTCTAAATCATTTGAGAGATGTGTGCTTTTGGTGCCTTTCCCTAATTGTCATTGTGGACAGTTCAGAGAAGGATCATTAGATTGATTCCAGATATGGAGGGATTTTCCTATGTGGAGAAGCTGAGGAGGTTGTACTCATTGGAGTTTATCAGAATAAGAGATGACATAATTGAAACATAGAAGATTCTTAAGGGGCTTGACAGACTTGGAGAGGTTGTTTCCCCTTGGGAGAGTCTAAGACCAGAGGGAATAATCTCAGAATAAGTGGGTGCCTATTTAAAATAGAGATGTGGAGGAATTTCTTCCATCAGAATGTAGTGAATCCATGGAATTCTTCACTGCCAGGGGCTACAGAAGCTGTATCACTAAGTATATTTAAGGCTAAGATATGCAAATGTTTAATCCAAGAAATGAATTTAGGATTATAGGGAAAGGGCAGATAGTGGAGTTGAGGATTTTCAGATTAGCCATGGTCTCAATGAATGTCACAGCAAGCTCGATGGGCGGAATGGCCTACATCTGCTCCACTGACTCCTATTTATTAACATTGAGGTGAGTGAGGCACCTGATATAGAAGGGCTCTAATATATAGGGAGATATAGAAACAGGCCATTTGGTCCAAATGTGTTTGGAGACCTGCTGATTATGACAAACTGATGATAAGGCAAAGAGACATCCGAAGATCATCTTAAAGAAGCAGCCATTTGGTTTGATGGTTGATGTTGAAAATTCTCTTCCAGATTTTGAATGTGGCTTGCAATTCTGTGGTCCCCATTCTGGACAGTTGATCTATTTTCTATTCCCACATGGGATATGGGCATCATTGGCAAGATGCCAGCCTTTATTGCCTACTCCCAACCACCCTTTAGAACATGACCTCACTGGATGACGGTGTTATGTAACCAGGTATTTGCCAACATATTTGCTATACTTCAGATTAAAAACTGAGGGATAAACAAACAGTTTAGATTGGGTCAAATAGTCTGTAATGAGAACTGTAGCTGATGTTTTGATTATCATACTGTGGCATAACCACAAAGTACATACTGTACTGCACCATCATGTCACAATAGTCAGAGAGAAGCTGAGCTAATTACTTTTCCTTGTTCCTACAGCACTGAATCTAATGGACATGTGGATTCAGGACAGACGTCCCTGTTATCCTCATTTCTCAATAAGGTAAGAGTTACCATCAGTGTTTACACCCAGACATAAATTAACAGAAGCAGTGGAGTGTATTCCTGTTCGTTTTCTGTTATTTCAACACCAGTTTCTGAGCCTGTGGTGTCAAAAGCATTCACATTCTAAAGCAATCAATCAATGTGCAGCACACTTCAACTCATCATCCGCAGGTAAATTAACGTAATTAAATGGAGTGGAGTGTGCTGCCATATTGTCCAGTGCAGTGGGTTATAGACCGAGGTACATGTAACAGCCACAAAACACAGAGTTACATTTCAGCTGCTTGTCAGGAGGCCAGGGAAGGTTTTTGTCCATTAGTGAAACCAGCTAACTTATAAATGTTCTACCATTTCACATGTTCCACACTGGAAACCTACTCCTGGTCAGCCTCCAGCATCAAAAACTCTTGCTGCCCCTATCTTAAGTTGCTTAACACCCTATTCTCCTCTCACTGCTGTGCTCACTGACTTACAGTGGCTCCCAGTCAAACTTGATCTTATTATTTTCCTGCTACGACCTCACTCCTTCCTATCTCTGTAATCTCCAGCCTCCACTACTACCATTTGAGATACCTGCGCTTCCCAATTCTGGCGGCTTGACCATCCATGATTTGCTCAGCTACACTATGGACCGGCTACTCAGATAGACTGAGCAGCAGCAAATGCAGTTTAACCCTGACAAGTGTGAGGTGGTGCATTTTGAGATGATTAATAAGGCAAGGGAGTACGCATTGAAGGGTAGGACCATAGGAAATACAGAAGATCATGGAGACCTTATTATGTATGTCCATAGACCTATGAAAGCAGCGGGACAGGTAGGTAAGGTGGTTAAGAAGGCACATGGGATATTTTCCTTTGTTAGCCTAAACATAGATTACAATAGCAAGAAGGTTATGATGGAGCTGTATATAGCACTTGTTAAGCCAAAGCTAGATTACTATTCAGAAAACACCTTGAGTGATTTTGTGTTTGATTTTCTTCATGGTGCTCCTGTGAAATGAATTGTAGTCTCGGGATGTAGTATATCAAAGGTGTTATATAAACATACGCAGTTTTGAGAAGACACAACCACAGAGAGTGGGGCCTAAGAACAGAAGATCAACATTGTGATCTTCACAAGGTTTGCACATCAGCTGAAGGACAGAGCCGCCTGAACTCGGTCAACAGCAGAATGTGGAGAGGCTACGGGCCAAAGCATGGGTTGTCCCATCTTGGATGGGGAAAGGGGAAGAGGGCACGTACCAAAGTTCTTACTGTCACAAGATTGTTACAATGCAGAATGAGGCTTTTTGGCCCATCATGTCTGTGCCAGTCATCCAAATGAGAAACGCAATTCACTTCAATGCCCACCTTCTCCTGCATAGCCCTGGCCATTCTTCATTTTCAGACACCAGTCTAATTCCCTATTGAAAGCCCTAATTGAACCTGCCTCCACCAGAGTCTCAGACCCTACCCTCTTGCTGCATGAATTATGCTCACTTTGGAATTTGATGCCTGCTGAATTATTGTAAGCTCTTGTATTTCTATCATTAGATGTCCCAAAACAGCAGTGGACTGAGCAATTTGCTGAACCTCAAGACAGAACCAGACTGTGCACAGTCTGATGCAGAACAGATGCCCTACATGAATAAAGCTTTGACCCCACAGAGACAGGAGAAACGACAGGAGTTCTGGGAGAAATACCTGCGCAGGTAAAGGTTTAATTTCCACTTACTGCAGCTTACTCAGTGGCTGAGTGGATCAAATCAGACCACGTTCTGAAGCAGACTCCTCACAAAACCCCGACTTCGATTTCAATCCACATTGTGTTAGTCTGTCTCTGCCCACGTGTCACACTGCGTGTTATAATTTGAGTGTGAATATGGCTGGAAGAAAGCAATCAAAATTCCAGGTCCTGATTGTTTTCCAGTGACAGGTTGCAAGTATCTGTATCTGCATTTGTACCTGTGTGTGTTTGTGTATCTATGTGTGTGCCTGTGTCTGTATCTCTGTGCATATGACTATCTATGTATGGGTCCACGTGTATATCTGTGCATGTGTCAGTGGTTATGTGTATATATACTGTTTTTGTCTACTTTTATAAGTGAGCATTCATGTCTTTGATTTTGACACAGTGTCTGTCAGTACGTGTCTGTGTCTCCCTGCATGCCGTGTATCGGTATGTCTGTGTCTATATGTGGATGCGTCTTTGTGTCTATGTATGAAGTATGGTTTGCCACATAGAGATATGAAGGATTCTCTAACTTCTCAACTGCACCAGCAACGCGTACATCATTCTTGCAGGAACTAACTACTGAGCAGGTGCTTATGGTTTGCTGACAATGTGTTATCTCTCATTCATAGATTTACCACAGAAGATTACTGTGAGAGCCAGTGTGACTTTCTGCATAAAACCCATTTCCATTGTGCAGTGGAAGATTGTGGTGCCCTTTTCAGTACCTTGGATGGAGCTGTCAAGCATGCCAAGTAATTATCTATATGTCTATCGAGTATATGTGTCCATATCCACCAAGTATATGTGTCCATATCCACCTAGTGTATGTCCATGCCTGTCAAGTATAAATGTCGACATATACCAAGTACAAAGGTCCACATCTGCCACATATGTGTGACCAAACAATCAGTACATTGCCATCAGTGAAGGTTTATTAGAATTATATGTTCTATGACCATCAGCACTGATGGGAGAAAGTGAGGACTGCAGATGCTGGAGATCAGAGTTGAAGAGTGTGGTGCTGGAAAAACACAACTGGTCAAGTAGCATCCAAGGAGCAGGAGAATCAACGTTTTGAGCATAAGCTCTTCATCAGGAATGAGGCTTGTGACGAAGGGCATATGCTCGAAACATCAATCCTCCTGCTCCTCGGATGCTACTTGACCAGTTGTGCTTTTCCAGCACCACACTCTTCAACTCTGATCTCCAGCATCTGCAGTCCTCACTTTCTCCCATCAGTGCTGATGGTCATAGAACATATAATTCTAATAAACCTTCATTATTAAAAACTAGAGAAGCCTTTGTCCTATGAGCTATGGGAGTGACCTATTTGCAATGAACCTCCAAATCTGTCCCTATGGAGCTCGCTGAAAATTAGCTCACCTACATGAAACCAGGTGGCTACCTCAGGGGACCTTGAGAAGATCAGTCCAGTCCGCTTCAAAGTAAATCCCAAAGAAGGGAGGGGATGGAGACAGAAACTCTGGACACTCGGCGATGTGTTAAAGATCTAACTATGTTATTCACAAGGGATTGATTAACTGTGTGGGTTAGGTTATTGAGCGCAGTAAAACACATTACAAGTTATGAAGTAGACATTGCCACAAACCAACTGATTCGCTGTATGCAGCTTGCAGAGCCAGGCAGAGTTGCAACATTGTCTACCTGAAGACACGGTGGCACAGTGGTTAGCACTGCTGCCTCACAGCGCCAGAGACCTGGGTTCAATTCCCGACTCAGGCGACTGACTGTGTGGAGTTTGCACATTCTCCCCGTGTCTGCGTGGGTTTCCTCCGGGTGCTCCGGTTTCCTCCCACAGTCCAAAGATGTGCAGGTTAGATGAATTGGTCATGCTAAATTGCCCGTACTGTTAGGTAAAGGGGTAAATGTAGGGGAATGGTGGGTTGCGCTACGGCGGGTTGGTGTGGACTTGTTGGGCCGAAGGGCCTGTTTCCACGCTGTAAGTAATCTAATCTAAGCTTGCAGTCTTAAACAGTGAACTCTTTAAAAGGCAGGGGACATGGTACCGTAGTGCATTGCAAGCTTCTGATTAGCATATTTGAAGGGTTTGAAAGTAGTCCTGGCTCCTCAGATGTTATATACTTACTCAATGGCTGATGAGATTGGGTACAGGGCACCTCGTATTGAAATTCCCCCCGAAATCCATTGTTTCGAATGCAAATTGGGATGGGTCAAGGATAACGCAGTCAGTTTCTCCCTCTGTGTGTTTTCTGTACAGATTGTCAAAATATAGCCCTTGGTATGTGTGAAATTTCTGAAAAGATTTTCATCTTCTATTTGTCAGAACAAATTGCAAATTTACCCAAGGTCGACATGTCAGCCAATCAGTTCCCTTTTCTGCCATGGTATCAATTGTTGAGATTGTTTGAAATTTGGTATTCTTGAAAATTACCCTGATGAGTGCAAGTTGAAAATCTCCAAGAACATGCCTCTCTCTTTTGTCAGGTTCTATTCTAGCAAGTGCCTGTTTAACATAAAGTCTTCTGTAGTTCCAAAAACTTGACAAAATTTCTCCCTCTGTTAGCCACAGAGCAGTGAACAAGAGACAGAAGCAAAAAAAAATCATAGGACAGGTCTCCCTGACCCTCTTAAGGCTGTGTCTGGTTTTTTTCTCTCTAATTAAAATTTTTAATAACTGATCACATTATTGAATATTCTGTTCCTTATCAATAAAGATAAGTTTGCTCTAATACACTCTACTTGGGGCCTCTGCTCCTTTAATTTGATACCTGTTTATATTTATGAAGTACCAAATAACCTTGTTTTGACCCAGGCATGATTCTAATTTAGATCAGTTATTATTTAAATAATTTATGCAGATTAAAAAAAAGCAGAGGTTATTCAAGGTCCAATTACTTTGATGACATCACATGAAGTGGCTGCAATTTGTAAGAAATCTCTGGGATTTGCAGTTGGAGTGAAGTGTGAAAATGATGGATTCATCAGCCACACAAAGACCCCCACACCTTCACTGTAGGGCTGTGAAGAGACCCCTTTTAACAGGCAAATGGCCCAAATAAATCACAGCCTCATTAACCAAAAGTAACACAGGCTTCTTTTGCGAACAACAACAAAAAATTGCAACTCAACCAGTTCTTAAAAGAGGATATTGAAATGCATCTGAAGATTGTGAGGGATTTGTGGTGAATCTGTATTGTCTGGTGCTGTGACACCACCCGGGATTTCAGTCTCAAAATTACTTGTACTAATTATCATTGAGGGGAAGATGTAATATATTTCCGGTTCAGTCTGCTCTATCTGAAACAGGCCAAAGGCTCAGCTAAAATATCAGATATGGGATCAATAAATACCAGGTTTTTGGGAAGGATGGGAAGGTCCTTGAAAAGGTGCAGAGGGAGATTTACCAAAGTGGGTTCGGGGGCAGTGGATTTTAGTCAGCAGAAACTAACCTGAATTCATCACATACATATTGTGAATACGAGAGCTGGTCAGAGGTAAGGAATCCTGAATCAAGTAACTCACCTTCTGACTCCCCAAAGCTTGTCCACCATCTACAAGGCAACTCAACCAGTCAGGAGTGTGATGGAATACTCCCCACTTGCCTGGATGGGTGCAGCTCCAACAGCACTCAAGAAGCTTGACACCATTCAGCCCAAAGTAGCCCCCACTTGCTTTGGTACCACATGCACAAGCACCCATTCCCTCTTCTACTGCCACTCAGTAGCAGCAGTGTTTACTATCTACAAGATGCACTGCAGGAAGGCTCCTAGAACAGCACCTTCCAAATCCACGACTCACTTCCACATAGAAGGTCAAGGGCGGCTGATACATGGGGGCACCACCCTCTGCAAGTTCCTCTCCAAGCCACTCACCACCCTGACTTGGAGATACATCATCTTTCCTTCAGTATCCCTGGGTCAAAATCCTGGAATTCCCTGCCTAAGAGCATTGTGCCTATTGACAATACAAGGATTGCAGTGGTTCTAGAAGCACTTCAACATCTCCTTCTCAAGATGCAACTAGGAACGGGCAATAAGTGTTGGTCCGGGCAGCAATGCCCACATCCCATGAGAGAATTAAAAAAAAGATTAGGTCAGAGAAGTTGGTGTTATTCTGCTTACAGAAAAGGAGGTTAAGGGGAATATTTAGTTGAGGTGATGAGGTTAAGAAGAACCAGTCCCAGTTACTGATGGTACAAAGACAAGGAGGAGAAAGATTTAGTATTTTGGGTGAGCTGCAAGGAGGGGAGTGTGAGGTAAAACCTGCCAACACAGCAAGCAGTATCACTGCCGATTTCAAAAGGAATTTGCATGGGCACTTTGAGGGAAATAAACTTTCAGGGCTATGAGTTTCTTCAGCATTTTCCTTTCTTAAAACTAAAATCAAGAAAGAGCAAAGAACTGCAGATGCTGGAAATCAGAAACAAATAGATAAGTTGCTGGAGAAAGTCTGCAGGTCTGGCAGCATCTGTGGAGAGAGAAACAGAATTAATGTGTAGAGTCCAATAAGTCTTCAGAACTAAAACTGTAGATGCTGTAGATTTAAAACAAACAAAAACCCCTTATAAGGGTCACTGGACCCGAAACATTAACTGTTTCTTTCTCCACAGATGCTGTCAGACGTGCTGAGTTTCTCCAGCAATTTCTTTTTTTTTAACTGAAAAACAGAACTGCAGATGATGGAGATCTGAAACAAATTGAGGAAAAAGTTCAGGAAACGCAGCACGTCTGACAGCATCAGTGGAGGGAGAAACAGAGTGTGGAGGTTGGAGATCTGGAACAAACAAAAACAGAAACAGAAAGCCCTTCTAAGGGTCACTGGACCCGAAACGTTAACTCGATTTCTTTCTCCAGAGATGCTACCAGACCTGCTGAGTTTATGTGGAGAGAGAAACAGTTAACGTTTTGAGTTCAGTGAAGTGGTGGAGGCTGGTACAATTACAACGTTTCACAAAATCCCTACAGGATGGAAACAGGCCCTTCAGCCCAACAAGTCCACACCATCCCTCTGAAGAGTAACCCACCCAGCCCCATTCCCATACCCTATTATCCTAGATTTACCCCTGACGAACCTACACATCCCTGAATTCTATGGGCAATTCAGCATGGCCAATTTACCTCAACTGCACATCTTTAGATTTAAAAGGCATCTGGATGGATACATGAATAGGAAGGGATTTGGGCCAAATGCTGGCAAATGGGACAGATTAATTTAGGATATCTGGTCAGCATGGATGAGTTGGGCCAAAGGGTCTGTTTCTGTGCTGTTCATCTCTATGCCCCTCTGATGGGGGTCTTTTTGTTTGTTTTAGGTCTCCAGCATCTGCATTTGTTTTATTCGAGTTCTGAAGAGTCACTGGACTCAGCATCTGTGAGGAGACGTGTTGAGTTTCTGTGGGGAGAGAAACAAGAGTTAGCGTTTTGAGTGACACTTCAGAACTTGTTTTTGGTCCATTAGAGTTTGAATTTTATTGCTGCTAAGGGCCGGCATGAGCTACGGTAACGGTCGCCCAGTGAGTGTGACTCACGGCGCCTCTTTCTGGTTTCTGCAGCTTCCACTTTCGGTCAGACGGTGGGACGGTGAAAGTGAAGTCGGAGCCCTCCCTGCCGACCACGATTCCTGTCGAGATCCGAGGGTCTGGGTCCGGGTCCGGGTCTGGATGCAGCAGTGGGGCTGGGGCTGGGGCTGGGGCCTTCTCCCCCGTCGCCATGGTAACCGCCGCCGCCATGTTGGCCTCCAGCGCAGGCCCCGCCGTGGTCACCGCCGCTCCGACACTGCTCGCTTGGAAACAGCTGGCCGCCTCCATGCCGCAACTCCCCGCATCCACACTGGCAACCTCCCCCTTGGCAACCACATCCCTGGAGAATGCCAAGCCTCAAGTCAAACCCGGCTTCCTCCAGTTTCAAGAGAAGTAAGTGTAGGCCTCAGCTGGGGCGGGGGGGCCTGGCCCACTTGGAAAAGAGGGCCCGCCGCATTTTTAAGAAAAGACTGAAAAACGGAAACAAAAAGAGCACTGCTCCGATGAAGAGCCATCTCAACTCGAAATGTTAGCTTGCTCCCTCTCTGTGGATGCTACCTGACCCGCTGAGATCCTCAGCATTTCTTTTTGTTTTCAGTACAGATTCCAGCATCTGCAGTGCTTTACCGGAAAAAAAAGTGATGTGTTTTACAAACAAAAACAGAAATTGCTGGAGAAACTCAGCAGGTCTCGCAGCATCCATGGGGAGAAATCAGGGTTAACATTTTGAGTCCAGTGACCCTTCTTCAGAACACAGTAACACCATCCTTATATACAGCTACCATCTCACCTTTCCTATGGGACACAGTGCCAGGTTTCTTCGGCTGTTTTTGATGAATACCTCACAATTAAATATTCGGAAGGCTGAAGTCATTGTTTTTGATATCTGCACCAAACCCTGTTCCCAAACTCCTCCAGACTCCATCATCCTCCTTCACAACAATCTGAGATTAAACCAGCCAATTCACAACTTTGGTGTCTGATCACACATGCGATTGCTATAATCACTTATTTCCGCATCTGCAAACTACCCGATCTCTGCCCTGTCCCAGCTCATTCACTGCTGGAACGATCATCCAGACCTCTGCTGCCTCTGGACTTGACTATTCCAACACACTCCTGTTTCACACGTTCATCCAAAATTCTGCTGCTCATGTCCCCACTCAGTTCAGGTCCCTATCCCCTGCCACCCCTGTGCTCACTAACTTACACTGTCCTCCAGTTCAGCTACAACTTTATTTTAAGATTCTCATCCTGGTTTTCAAATCCCTAATGTCCATTCCCTTTTATCCCTCTGTAAATGTCTCCACTCCAATTACCATCCAAGTTCTCTGCACCGCTCTGATTCTGGCCTCTTGATTTCCCCAATTTGACCCAACTCTGGAAGTCCCTCCTACTGCTCCCGGAGTCTCTCACCTCACTCTCCTCCTTACTACTTAAAACCAACCTCTTTAACCAAGTAATTGGTCATCTGACCTTAGATCATAAATGTAGAAGCAGGAGTAAGCCATTTGGCCCATCAAGTCTATGGTGCCATTCAAGGAGATCATAAAATAGACAGGCAGGAGGCTGAAAGCCATACAGCATCACCAGGAGGTGGACAAGTTGACGTTTTGGGTTGATTTCTCCTCCTGATGCTGCCTGGCCTCCTGTGTTCTTCCAGCCTCCTGCCTGTCTACTTCGGATTCCAGCATCTGCAGTTTCTTTATCTCATTCATGACTGATCTGATGTTCCTCGACTTCACTTTTCTACCTAATCTGCATATTTCACCATTCGCTCCCTCTCCCACTCGGTCTGATATTTTGTTCTTCTATGAAACACTTGGGGATGCTTCTTTGCATTTGAGGCTCTGTATAAACACAGTTTGTGTTGTGTTGGCGCAATCATTACCTGGAAGTCACATGGGGACCTGACTCTGACCTCAAATTTGCTGGACTGGCGCTGGTTTAATTCACCATTTTGAAATTGAAATGATGTCATAAAATCTTGACATCACAGGAGTGAACTCTCTCACCAGTCTGAACTAAAAAAGTTGCCAGTTTGTTCAATGTTAGAAATGATGGATAGCAGTGAGTGAACATGGAGCAGTAATCTAACCTTAGAACTTGTAAAATGAGAATCTACTTTGTGACACCATCTAAGCCCCTTTGAGTGAACTAGACATGTAATCTATTTTCAGGTATCTGTTATTGTCTGTATAACCTATAGCAGTTGGCTATTATCTCACAGTAGTTATGTGATTGATATCATGAACTTTCTTGCATCATGAAAGTTTATAATGTGCATTCATCAATGTCATTTCACAAGGATTTGAGGCAGCTGTGAATGTCAGAATGTCACTATGAATTTACAACTACCATTAAATACATCAAAACTGTATGTATTATGATATATAAAATACATTACTGGGAGGGATTTAAAGGCAGTGAAAATATCTTGGGGGATCATATTGCTGTATAAATGGATGCTTAGTTGTGGGTTTAAGATGCAGTGTGCTCAGAGACTGATGTCCCCTTGCAGAGAATCAGGAGTGAGGGAGGTTGGGAAACAGGTTCACAGATCTTTGTTTTGGAATGAAAGGGAAGGAAATTTCTACCAAAGATTGTGCATTTTTTAACCCCTTCCGGGGCTCTGGGTGCTCAGGTTTTGAGTATATTCTAGACGGATCAATAGATTTTTGGAAGCTGAGACAATTAAGAGACACAGGAAGTATCAGCCATTTTGTTTTATTCATTTCCAGGATGTGGGCATCCCTGGCTAGGCCAACATTATTGTCGGGGGCAAGTAAGAGTCAACTACATTGCTGTGGGTGCATAGGCCCACTGGGTAAGAATAGCTGATTCCCAACCCTGAAGGACAGTAGTGAACCAGATGGGCTTTTCAAACAATCGATAATGGTTTTGTGGTCATCATTTGATTCTTAATTCCAAACTTAAAAAAAAACATGAATTCAAATTCCATTATCTGCCGTAACAGGATTCAAACCCAGGTCCCCAGCATTTTACCTGGGTGTCTGGATTAATAGTTTTGTGGTAGTACCATTCTGTCCTTAAAGGAGCACAGCAGGTTCGAGGACAGATGGGCCTCATCCAGCTGTGACTTTTTATCTATGTTTGTTGTATATCTTGAACTGGGTGTTTTCTCTGATTGATTACATTTGAGGCTGTAGCTCACAGCAAAAGCTAATGAATAAGGAACTATCCTGGTAGACTGGATAAGTCAAGCCTGAAAAGAAATCCCAATTCCCAAAGCTTAGTCTGTGATGGATAGTGCTAGTGCACACATGAGACTATCCTCATGACGTGACCAATGTCTCAAGCATGTATGTGGTTTTAGGACATTGTTCTCTGGCTTGTGGAGATAGGTTTCCAAGCTAAGAATTTGGCGTTCAGCTGACTCTGATGGAACAGGCCCCACCACTGATTCAAGTGTAAGACTTGTCCCTTGGCTTTGTATTTTTAGCATTTGCAATTTCAGCTCTAACCATGGTTTTTACACTCTTCAGCGATCCCTGTCTGGCAACCGATTGTAAATATGCCAACAAGTTCCATTTTCACTGTCTGTTCGGAAACTGCAAGTACGTGTGCAAAACATCAGGGAAGGCTGAATCTCATTGTCTCGATCACATCAATCCCAACAACAACCTCATCAATGTGCGTGACCAGTTCTCCTACTACTCTCTACAGTGCCTCTGTCCGAATCAGGTATGCTAGCAGTAAAATGACCTCTTCATTATCAATTGTGCAGGACCCACTAGATGGTAAGACCAGCTCACAGCAACCTTTGGACAGGGATCTCCTCACTTGCACTATCTAGAGGTAACACAGGATTACAGAACATGACACATTCCAGACCAAAACTTTTTGCATTCTCAATTATTGGTGACTCAATAAAATATTCTAACCTCTAGATAAAATTTATATTCTAATAGCTCTATTGGTTTAATTACTTTTCTTTTATCTGTTTCTCAGATATTAGTATTGCTGGCTAATCCATCCTTTTTGTTTTAAATTCATTCATGAGATGTGGGTATTGCTGGCTGGGTCAGTGCTTGTTGCCTGTCCCTAGTTGCCCCTTGAGAAGGCGATGATGAGCTGTCTTCTTGAACTGCTGCAGTGTGTCCGCTGTGGGTAGGTCCACAATGCCCAGAGGGAGGGAATTCTGGGATTTTGGTCCAACGATTCTGAAGGAACAGCAATCTATTTCCAAGGCAGGACGGTAAGTGGCTTGGAGGGGAACTTGCAGGTGGCAGTGTTCCCATGTATCTGCTGCCCTTGTCCTTCTAGATGGAAGTGTCTTAGGTTTGGAAGGAGCCTTGGTGAGTTGTTGCAACACATCCTGTAGATGGTACACACTGCTGTTATTGAGGGTCAGCGATGGAAGGAATGAGTGTTGAAGGTGGTGGTTGGGCTACCAGTGGGCAGACTGTTTTCTCCTGGGCGGTTTCAAGCTTCTTGAGTGTCGTTGAGGCAAATGGCAAGTATTCGACAGACAAATGGGAATAGATTTAAAGTTGGGCAAGGAGAAAGTTTTAAGATAACAGCCCAAACTGCACTTGAAAAAGCAGCAGGGTCTCTCTGACGTGTGACTGATCAGGTTAATTATATTTGTAGAAACAAATCCAGAAGCTGCTGGTGAAATCTATGCTGTTGAGCCCTTTGGCAAACTGGTAGTGTTCCCTACCTGTGATATCAGAGTCCAGGGTTCAAGTCCCACCTGCCCCTGGAGGTGTGCAATAACAGTTTGTTTGAGCAGGTTTGGAAAATATGGAACAAAACTGTTTCTATCGTGTAAATTTCCCATAGCAACTTGAAGTTACAGTTGGTGATCTAAGCGTAGTTAACAAATAATTTATAGCAGGTCACAGAAAGTTACTCAGCTTCCAGTGAAAGCTTTGTTTGGTTTTGAACATATTCAAATCCTTATTCAAATTGATGGCACTAAATCCATTGGAAGTCACGGAAAGGAACACAGTTTGTAAATTTCAGGTGAAATCATAACAGATAAAAGTGGCTGGTCATAAATTACTGGATCAGGAGATGAATCTTGGCTCATCTGTTACTTAATTTATCTCCATTTGTATCCCACTCTTTGAAACGATTCCTCAACAACTGTTGCAGCTGTACAGGACATTGGTTAGGCCCCTTTCAGAATGTTGCATGCAATTCTGGTCTGCTTCCTATCGGAGAGATGTTGTGAAACTTGAAAGGGTTCAGAAAAGATTTACAAGGATCTTTACAGGGTTGGAGGATTTGAGTTATAGGGAGAGGCTGAACAGGCTGGGGCTGTTTTCCCTTTAGCGTCGGAGACTGAGGGGTAACCTTACAGAGGTTTATAAAATCATGAAGGGCATGGGTAGGATAAATAGACAAGGTCTTTACCCTGGGGTGGGGGAGTCCAGAACTAGAGGGCATAGGTTTAGGGTGAGAGGGGAAAGATATAAAAGAGACCTAAGGGGCAACTCTTTCACCCAAAGGGTGGTGTGTGTATGGAATGAGCTGCCAGAGGAAGTGGTGGAGGCTGGGACAGTTGCAACATTTAAACGGCATCCAGATGGGTATATGAATAGGAAGGGTTTGGAGGGATATGGGTCGGGTGCTGGCAAGTGAGACTAGATTGGGTTGGGATATCTGGTCGGCATGGACAAGTTGGGCCAAAGGGTCATTTTCTGTGCTGTACACCTCTATGACTCTATAACCTATCTTAAAAATCTGAGTTAGCCCTCACCCTCCAGACGCCCTGACAACCTCCCAATATCCCAGCCATTAACAGGCAGAGTGAGGAGTTGGCGAGAAGCAGGAATTTCACACTTGCTCCTTGCTATTGTCTGGAATATTATTTCCTGGTTTTGCTTCTGAGCAGTTTTGCTCTAATTTTAAGATTGAGTCCCTGTCTGCTGCACTCCAGTCTCCAACCCACCTCAAAGAGAAATGGTTTCTCTCTATCTAGCTTTTAGAAATCTTTTTTTTTGAGTAACCACAAATAAATAAACAATCTTCTAAGCACGAGGGAATGTAGGTATATGTAGCTCTACCTTCGTGTTGATCCACTATCATTGGGCGAAGCTGTGGGAAAGTAGACATGATTTTTTTGAATTACTCAGGGGGTGTGGGCTTCTTTGGTGGGTTACCATGAATTGCCCATTCCTAGGTGCCTTTCAGAAGGTGATGCCTTCTTCAAACATTGCAGTCTTTGTGATTTACATATCCCCCCCCCCCCAGTGCTATTGGGAGGCTATCCAATTCAAGATCAATTGTGATCTAAATGAATGACAGAACAGGCTTGATGGGCCGAATGGCCAACTCCGCTCCTGTTTCTGATGTCAGTGCCTCTTCCAATGTGATCCCATTATAGTGCTCGATAAAGTCCATAACTCAGAGTCAGAGCAGGGGAAGAGAGATACCTAAAAAGCATAAGGTGATGCGCTTTGTGAGAAGGAACGAGAGAAGGGAGTACTCAAAGAATGGCAGGATGTGAGGAAACTCTGAGGAACAGAAATCTTGGGGGTGCTTGTCCACAGAACCCTAAAGGTGGCAGGACAGGTAGTTATCATTTGTGGCATAGATTATAAGTGCAGCGAGGTCATGTTGGAGCCTTACAGAACTTTGGTTCGGACACAAGTGGAGTACTGTGTGCAGTCCTGGTCTCCGTACTATATAGGAAGGATGCAGTTGGACTAGAGGGGATGGTGCAGACAAGATTCACCAAGGCATTGCCTGGGATGGAGCTGTGAAGAGAGGCTGGATAAATTCAGGTTATCCTAAACTGAACTGGGGCAGCCATAATATACAGTGGCTACAAGAGCAGGTCAGAGCTAAGAATCCTGAAGTAACTCACTCACTCCCTGACTCTGTAAAGTCTGTCCACCATCTACAAAGCACAAATCAGGAGTGTGATGGAATTCTCCCCACTTGCCTGGATGGGTGCAGCTCCGACAACACTCAAGACGCGCAACACCATCCAGGGTCGAAAAGGATGGCATTAGAAAAGCACAGCAAGTCAGGCAGTATCCGAGGAGCAGGAGAGTCAACATTTTGGGCATAAGCCCTTCATCAGGATGATGCTTATGCCTGAAACGTTGACTCTCCTGCTCCTCGGATGCTGCCTGACCTGCTGTGCTTTTCCAGCGGCACCCTTTTTGACCCTGACTCTCCAACATCTATAGTCCTTGCTTTCTCCTAGTTGCTGAACACCATCCAGGACAAAGCCTACCCCACATCCATAAGCACCCACTCCCTCTATCACCAACACGCAGTGACAGCAGCATATACAATCTAGAAGATGCAATACATAAATTCACAACAGCTTCTTAGATACCACCTTCCAAACCCATAACCCATACAGTCTAGAAGCACAATGGAAGTGGATACTTGGGAGCACTATCACAACCGGCAAGTTCCCAGTCACCATCCTGACTTTGAAACATATCTCTGTTCCTTCACTGTCACTGGGAATTCTCTCCCTCGAAGCGCTCTGGATGCCCCTACACCAGCTCACCCCCACCTTCTTCATGGTAATCAGGAACAGGAAGTAAATGTTGGCCCGGCCAACGATAAGTAAAAGAAAATTTGAGGTCTGCTCTAATTTTTTAATAACTTTCTGTTCTGTTGCAGCAATGTGAGTTCCGGATGAGGGGACACTACCACTGTTTACGACCATTCTGTAACTTTGTGACTAACATCACCACAAAACTCCCCTGGCACATCAAGAAACATGAGAAAGCAGAACGAAGAGCTGCAAACGGGTTCAAATACTTCACCAAACGAGAAGAATGTAGTAGGCTGGGTAAAAACAGTACTATTAGCAAAAAGAAATGCTTCAAAAGCAAGTTGTATTTCTGTATGACATTTCATATGTTTAAAATATTAAAACTCCTTCACCTTCAGGTAAAGATTGACCCTGAATCACAAGAACAGATATTAGGCAGAGATGATCAAGAGCTTGTTCAAGGAATTGGTTTTAAGGACCATCTTAACAGAGGAGAGTCGTGATGTGGAGGTGCCAGTGTTGGATTGGGGTGGACAGTTAAAAAAACACTCAACACCAAGTTATGGTCCAACAGGTTTATTTGAATTTATTTGAGGGAGCTTGGAGTACTCCACTAGTTACCTCATGAAGGAGCAACTCTCTGAAAGCTTGTACTTCCAAATAAACCTGTTGGACTACAGCCTGGTGTTATGTGGTTTTTAACTTGAAAAGAGGGGAGTGAGATGGGACTCCAGCTGAAAGCACAGCTGCCAGTGGTGCAATGAGAGACATCAGGAAGGCCCAAGAAGCCAGCTTTGAATGAATGCAGAATTTCCAGAGGGCATTTAAGGGAGGAGAAGGTTACGGAGACAGGCAGGAGTGAGGCCAAGCAACTAAATTGAAAAGGATGAGGGGGCATCTAATTGAAACATACAGAATACTGAATGGCCTGGACAGAGTAGATGTTGGGAAGATGTTTCCATTGGTTGGAGAGACTAGGACCCAAGGACACAGCCTTAAAACGGAGATAAGAAGAATACTCTTCAAACAGAGAGTGGTGAATCAATGGAATTATTGCCGCAGAAGGCGGTGGAGGCAGGTCATTGAGTAGCTAGGTTCTTGACAATATCAAGAAAAGGGATCAAGGGTTAGAGGGAGAAAGTGGGAGAATGGGGTTGAGAAACTTATCCATCATGATTGAATGGCAGAGCAGACTCAATGAGCTGAATGGCCTAACCTCTGCTCCTATAACTTAAGAGTCTGATATTAGTCAGTGAGCATAAGGATGGGATGGCAGCAAAAGTTAGGATATGGGCAGCACCCTGAGACACGTATGTAGCTTTTAGTTACAAATAATATGGCAATGAATTTTTCATACTGAAGATATTTTAGTAATAGACCCAGGAGCCAAATCTGGCTGCAACCTCACTTTGCAAGAACCAGCTACATCCCAACTCAATGGGAGTAAATTATGGGACACTGTGGCTTGGAGGACGGCAGGGGGTGAGGCACACAGAGGTTTCTGCCATATCTGTGAGAGGAGGGATGCTACAGAGCCCCTGGGAGTGGAGCAGTCAACATGAGCATCAAAGGTCAAGAGTACGAGACAAACAGACAAAACCTCCCCCTCACCTCCATCCAAAGCCCCAAAGGATCCTTTCACACCCAGCAGAGATTTTCCTGCATGTCCACCCACGTCAGCTACTGTGTTTGATGCTTTTGATGTGGTCTCCTCTACATTGGGGGGCAGGATACCAAATTGTGGAACGTTTCAGAGGACATCTCTCAGACACAAACAACCCACCGCCCTGTGGCCAACCACTTCTGTTCCCCCTCCCACTCCCCTAAGGACATGCAAGACCTGGGCCTCCTCCACCATCAAATCCAAACCACCCAACGTCTGGAGGAAGAGCATCTCATCTTCCACTTTGGGACCCTTCGACCACACGGCATCAATATCAGCTTCACTAATTTCCAAATCTCCCCTCTCCCCACCACATCCCAGATCCAACCCTCCAACTCAGCACTGCCCTCTTGACCTGACCTACCTGTCCATCTTCTTTCCCAACATCCACCCCACCCTCCCCACTGACCTATCACAATCACCCCCACCTGCATCTACCAATTGTCTTCCCAGCTACCTTCCCTCCCCCCCACACCCACCCTCACATTTACTTCTCAGCCCCTTCCCATTCCACATTCCTGATGAAGGGCTTATGCCCGAAACATCAACTCTCCTTCTCCTTGAATATTGCCTGACCTGCTGTGTTTTCCAGTGCCACACTTTACGAATCAGACAACAGCAGACAACCTGGGTCACTGGACAAGTGCATCAAATACTGAATGGACCTGAAAATGTGGGTTTCCATGTAATCCAGCCCTGAAGGAGCTAAACTGTATCCCTGATGACTAAAGGAACCTGAGGCCTATATTCAGACCTGAATCAGATGACTAAGGTAAATAAGTCCTCAGGATCTGATGGGATCCATCCAGGATACTGAGGAAGGCCAGGACGGAGATTGCTAGAAACTTGACAGAGATCTTTGTAATCTACTTAGCCATCAGCAGGGTCCCAGAAGACTGGAGAATAGCAAATGTTGTTCCTTTGGACAACAGGGACAATCCAGGTAATTGGAGGCCAGTGAGCGTACATCAGTGGTGAGGAAATTATTGGAGAAGATTCTTAGGGACAGGATTTACTCAAATTTAGAAAAGCGTGGACTTAGTTGGGATAGTTAGCATGGCTTTGTGTGGGGGAGTTCTTGTCTCACAAATTTTATTGTGTTTTTTAAGGAAGTGACAAAGATGATTGATGAGGATAGGATAGTGGATGTTGTCTATGTCGATTTTACTGAGGCATTTAACAAGGCTCCTCATGATAGGCTGGTCCAATATATTAAGTCAGATGGTAAATTGGATGCAAAATTAGCTTGATCCTATAGGACAGAGAAGTTGTGGAGGGGAGTTTTTCTGACTGAAGGTCTATGACAGTGATGTTCCTCAAGGATCAGTGCTCGGACCCCTGTCATTTGTAATATGAAAGTGTAGGTGGTCTGATTTGTAAGTTTGCAGATGACATGAAAATTGTTGGAGTTGTGGACATCTGCATGGAACGTACTGCTGGGGAAGGTGATAGAAACAGATATGATATAAATGTTTAAAAGGCAGTTAGTCAGACTCATGAAAAAGCAGGGAATAGAAGGATATGGACAATCTGTAGGCAGATGGGATTAGTTTAGAATGGCATTGTGGTTGGCGCAGACATGGGAGTCGAAGGACCTGTTCCTAGGCAGTACTATTCTAGGTTCTATGACTAAAGGAACCTTAGGCCCATGCCTGAGCTATGTCCCTGATGACTGATTAAGAACTAATGTTTAGTCGTGGAGCTAACCTGTATCCCTGATGATTGAATTAAGAAGCCTGAGGCCTAAGCCCAGGTCTGAGGTATGAAACTTGTGACTGAATTAAGAAGCCTGAGGCCTAGGCCCTCTTGACCGAGGTGAGATCAGGCTGCTTCCTCACTTCCAGGATAGCGATTGCTGATTGGAAGTACTCCTGGAAGGTTATCACAAATGTAATCTCTAACCTTTCTGCCCAAATAAGCAACCCATTGCTTAAACCTTTGTAACCAATACATTATTAATGCTTTGAATAAATTGAAAGAACAATGCACTTTTTTTTAATGGTCCCTTATGATTTCATCCTATTCTGGACCTTTCTTGTAACAATGCTTGTGAGATTTATCTATAATCCTGGAATTCAAGGCCAATCTTGGACAAAGCCAGGCTGGAGGAGAGGAGCAGAGCAAATGGGTGGTGGTTCTGGTGGTGGGGAGGAAATTAAACTTAATTTCATTAATTTTTGCAAGGGGAGGGATAGGAATATAGAAATATCCTTGCAACTCATTTTCCTTTCCCAGAAGAACATCACACCAGTAAAAAGCAGAATGTCTCATAGCCTTAAGCAGCTAGTATTGATTCAATCACTCTTTCTCTACCACCTCAAATACTTCATATGGGTTTTTGGTACATTTATGAATGTGCCTGTGCTAAAATCAGTACCTTATTAATTAGAGCCAAGGCTGATTACAAACATGACGGCTGATTCACCACTTGATTGAAAAACAGAAGCTGACAGAAAATACAAGTGCGAAACAATACACAAAGCTTAATTCTCTGTTGAGGACAAAATCTGCAGCAGCAAGGAACTAGTCAAAGTAGAAAATAACAAACTGGGAGAGAGTGACATGTTGCCAATTATAAAAAAGATTTGGTTTGTATAAGCAAAAAGGGATGTCAGTTTATCTTCCACAGTTCCCCACAGCTTGATCCCATAAACACCAAGGTTTCTGAGGCATGCAGTTCTGCAAGATCTAGGTCATTCTATCGTTGGCAACTGTTATAAACAGACCCCCTGGTGTTACCTGTGTTATCAGTGCGTAGAGGTCTCCTGTTCCACAGTTACTTTTATTTACTGGTCTTTGTTTCAATGTACTGGGGACATTAAAAAAAGCAACATGATGACACATCATTGTTCCATAGACTGGTTTCCATGGCGATAGGTGAACCAATACCTTCCCATCCTGACACTGTTTCTACTCTTGAGGTATTATTGTTGTATTATTCATTCTTTTTCCTTTCCCCCCTTCTTTTTCTCTCCTGCCGACAGGTTGTAAGTACAATCAGGTGAACAGCCACTTCCACTGCATCCGTGAGGGCTGCCATTTCTCCTTCCTGCTCAAGCATCAGATGACATCACATTCCCGCAAGCATATGAGAAGAATGCTGGGTAAAAACTTTGACAAGATTCCCAATCAGGTAACTCTTGTCTTTGGTTTAAACCAAATCAATTAATCAGCGCCAGTCTCATCCCTACATAGGAGAGGGGACAAGCCAGTAAACAAACCAGTAATGAATGCTAAGTCATGAATGTGCTAGTCTACCTGGACCTTCATTTTGAATTATAAATATATCTTATTTGCCATGTTTTACTGTTCTTTTTTCCTTCTGGGAAAGCAGTCCACTTGACTGGCACCACATCCATGATCCTCCTCACACACTACGATGTGTACTGTCTTAAAGATACACTGCAGTAATTCACCAAGGCTCCTTTGACCTGCCAAACCTGCAAACTCCACCATCTGGAAGGACATGGGTAGCAGATACATGGGAACACCACCTCCCACAAGTTGCCCTCCAAGTCACTCACCGTCCTGACTTGGAAATATTTCACTGCTCCTTCACTGGTTGAAATCCTGGAATTCTCCCAGATGTACCCAACCACAAGGACTGCAGTGGTTTGAGAAGGTAGCTCCCCACCACCTTTTGCAGGACAGTTAGGGATAAGACAATAAGTACAGAAGTAGCCTAGAACACCTGTGAACAAATAAAGACACATTAGAATCTTTCTCTGGCGCATTCAAAATTCCAAAGCTGAGAATTAAAGTCAAAGAGGTTTCACAGCACAGAAAGAGATCCATTGTGTCCATACCAATTAACAAATCTCTAATACTGTTTTTCCAGCACCTGGCCTGAAGCTTTGGATATTATGGTATTTCAAGTGTTCATCTAAAGACTTGCAGGCAGTGAGTTCCAGATACCCACCACCCTCTGGGTGAAAACATTCTTCCTTAAATCCCCTCTCAACCTCTTACCACATACCTTAAGTCACTGTCCCCTGGTGAATGCCCCCCCCCCAATGAAGAGGAAACATTTCCTCCTTTCTGACCTGCCTGTGCTTCTAATAACTTTGTACACCTCAATCATGACCGCCTCAGCCTTCTCATCTTTCTTCATAGTTGAATTGTTCCAGTTCAGGCAGTGCTCTAGGCCACTCTGTCTAGTGCAGTCACATTCTTGCTATAGTCTGACACTCAGAACTGCACACAGTACTCCAGCTGTGGCCTCACTAAAGTTATATACAGCTCCCTCACAACTTCTGTACTCTTGTAATCGATGCCTTGCTTAATAAAGGCAGGTATGCCACCTTAGCCACCTTATCCATCTATCCCAAACATGCTATGCATGTCAGGCATTTTAACCCAGTGTCAGCATCAAGTAGTCTAAGGCCTTGGTGTGGAGTCTAGAATAAAGCCCCCATCAACCAGTACCAACATCCCATCCCACCTCAGCTCAATGTCTCTGACATTTTACGCACAATTTCAAAAGTCAATGGGAATATTTTTAAATACTTCTCACCACCACCAGCTGTTTTCACTCCAGACACACATTGATTGAAAGCTGTTAGTTCTTAATCTCACAGTTTGTGAAGCCTCTAAACTCAGAGGAAAGTAAATGAAGACTGTTCAAGAGACTCTTGTGGCCCATGCAAGAAATTCACAATTAGGAGATCATTCCAAATGAATTGAGCAGCACCTGGTTCTACTCCGCCCAACTGGATTGGAAACCGAAGGCCTTACACAATCGTTCCTTGTCCAACTGCCACCTAGCCCACACCCCCAGCCTACCACCCTCCAAACACGTGGCTGTTACCCCTCCTCACTGACACTGCATAGGCAGCCACCAGGTCTTCATTGGCAGCCTGGTTTCCAGACCTGGCCATTGTTTCTACTACAGCAACACAGCTCCTTTCACACTGTCGCAGCTCAGAGAGTACTGTACTGATGCACTATCATCCTCCTGAAGATCAGGACTATGTGCTGGTGCTAAGGGGATGTTAGACACTAGTCAATCTGGATCTAAACCAGCCAGTGATACACAAACAGCTTCCTTGACTACTGACTACTCAGTCTTTCAGCTCCTTTCACCGTTACAGATACCCCTTTACATATGACAATGGTTACCATTTAGTTAGTTTTCTTTTTAAATCCCTGATTTTCATTGAATTCAAATGTCATCATCTGCCATGGTGAGATTCAAGCTCCAGCGCATTAACCTGGAGCAACCGCAAGAAATGCAAAACTTGCGTCCACACCTCCCCCCCTCACTTCCCTCCAATGCCCCAAGGGATACTTCCATATCCACCACAAATTCACCTGCATCTCCACACACATCATTTATTGCATCCGCTGCACCCAATGTGGCCTCCTCTATATTGGGGAGACAGGCCGCCTACTTGCGGAACGTTTCAGAGAACACCTCTGGGACACCCGGACCAACCAACCCAACCACCCCGTAGCCCAACACTTTAACTCCCCCTCCCACTCCACCAAGGACATGCAGGTCCTTGGACTCCTCCAACGCCAGACTATAGCAACACGACGGTTGGAGGAAGAGCGCCTCATCTTCCCCCTGGAACGCCTCTCCCCCAAGTCCCTACCTTTTATCTTAGCCTGCTGGACACACTTTCCTCATTCCTGAAGAAGGCCTTATGCCCGAAACGTCGATTCTCCTGTTCCTTAGATGCTGCCTGACCTGCTGCGCTTTTCCAGCAACACATTTTCAGCTCTAATCTCCAGCATCTGCAGTCCTCACTTTCTCCTCCGCACTGGATTACTAGTCCAGTGACTGACATTATCATAACCCCACAGCCTCTTACTCGCTATATATGTATGCTCAAGCAATTAGTGGCCATTACCTGTTTATCCTTAACCACAGACAAAGGCATTAACAAATTTATCCAGACATAAACAACTGGAGATAATTGTGGAGTCGACATTACACTGGAGGCTCAGGTTCAGTTCGGCCTGTCAGAACAAAACCATCACCTCTGCAGCTTAAGACAGAGTACTTCACTGACATAAAAAAAAGCCTACAGATTACGGGAACCCTGATAATACATTCAAACAGAACCAAGGAAATATGACCAGGAAATATTGATGATAATTTGTGAGAAAGTAAATATTAGGAAGAATAATTTTTTTTTCACAGAAATGGTGATTGAGCAGCCATACCAACAGCTGTGTTCCACATTGAATGTGCAAGACCATAAGACATAGGGTGCAGAAGTAGTCCATTCATCCCATCGAGTCGACTCTACCATTCGATGAGATCAGGGCTGATCTGAAAATCTCCAACTCCTCTTCCCTGCCTTTACCCCATTATCCGTACTGAGGAAAAATCTATCGATCTCAGCCTAGAATGTGGTTAACGATCCAGCCTTTGTGTCCAAATGATGAGACTGGGTCATATGGTTGCTACAATGGGAGAGTTAGAACATGAGCAGTGATCTTTGGGAAGGCAGGGATTTCCTCAGAGCTGGGTTCCCACTCCATGCACACCAGGGGAGGAGTAGCTCCTAAGAGGCTGCCTTGCTCTCCTGGCTCGTTCATCCAGTTGACTTTTCTTTGACTACAGTTTTGTTTGTTGTCAGGGTCCCAGGTGTGACGATGCATTGGGAAATGTGGCTGCTGCTACTGGCTCTTCTGCAATGAGCTCGACACCCAACATGATGGACACTGAAACAGACGAGTATATGGACTACCCAGCGGGTACAAGCCCTGCGGGTCTCTCCTCGGAGTCTTCAGTGCCAGACCGAAGCGGCACGAGTACGCCCATCGGAAATGAAAGCAGTGCAACTGGTGAGGCATCTGCTACATGTGTCCCTCTCTGATAGAATACTGAAGTTAACAAGCTCTATAGCGTTCTCACCTGAGGGGATTCTTAATCAAAATATCAGCAGCTTCCAGAGGCTTTTGTGGTGCAATGGTAGTGCCCCCACCTCTGAGTCAGTAGATTTGGGTTCAATACCCATGTGCTCTAGCAGTGTGTCGTAATATCACTGCAACAGGTTGATTAGACACTATCTTAAAGAGTGTCATGCTACAGTGGCAATGTCCCGACCTCTGGGGCAGGAAGCCCTGAGTTTAAAATTCATCTGATTAGATTACCTAGAATATAGGAGCAGACCCTTCAGCGCAACAGGTTCATGCTGACCCTCCAAACTGTAACCCACCCAGACCCTATATTTACCCCTGACAAATGCCCCTAACACTATGGGCAATTTAGCACGGCCAATTCATCTTTGGATTGTGGGAGGAAACCAGAGCACCCGGAGGAAACCTGCCCAGGCGATGTGCAAGCTCCACACAGACAGTTGCCTGAGGTGGGAATTGAACCCAAGGTCACTGTGAGGCAGTAGTGCTAGCAACTGAGCCACCCTCAGAGCTGTGTCATAATATCTCTGAACAGGTTGATAAATAACTAAGTATCTCTGAGCAGGTTCCTAGAAGGACAGTGCAGCTTTGAAAGTAGTAAACTGGGAGTAAATTAGACAGACAGATCTATAAATAGAATACAGTGACATCACTCATCGGGTTAGACAGTGTTGGAGGAAAGAGGAAACTTTTTAACCGTGAAGAGAATGGTGATTGAATCAAAGTTTCAGATCTGTGACTGCAGACGGCAAAGGACTTAGACCATCTAACCAATCCCGAGGCAAGGAAAGGGGTGGAAATAGTAACAGCAAAGGTTGGTGGAAGGCAGGAGAGACCACGTGCCGTTCAAATAAGCGGGAGCTGTCGTAATGATCTGAAATGGTGGAACTCAGTGTTGGATGTGATGTGCCTCAAGTTAAACAGACAAACAGGTGAATGTACGGTGGCCTGTGCTGCTTAGAACTGGGGGGGGGGGGACACTTGAAGCACAGGACCCTCTGGTTGCCCAAAACCAACTGATACCAGAAGCTGAGTAATAACATCGAACACCTGGATGCTCAGGAATGAGGTGAGTGGGTGTATTTTGGCCAGGGTCATGTTTCCTTTGGGGTGATGAGTCTGTCCAGCATATCTATGCAAGAGAGAGAGGCTGTACTGGTCATTGGATACTGTGTTGTAATACATGACCTTCCCCAAACCATTTATAGGTGGAACATGCACACAAACCACATCAGCTGTATATCTTGCATCGTTCTTTACTGTTATTGGTTTAACTTGACAGTTTTTAACTGCATCTCCATTTTCATCTTTTTTTTCACTGTGGTGCTTGGCTGTGATTTCATTTCAGTTTTGTTTTTTGTTTCTCTCCTTCTGCTTTTCTGAATATTTCTTTAGGCTGTCCAGTCGCTACTGCTGCTGATGCTGTCCACACTGCACCATCTCCATCCTTCCCCCCAGCCCTGCTCACATCTCCTGCTCCCCCTCCTTCACTGTCATTTCTCCTCCCTCCATCCTGTCTCTCTCTACTCAGCACGAATCTGGGGACCACCAGGAATGTTGTCATACCGACCAGCACGCCCGGTTTCAGCCCGATCATTGCTGCTCCCAGCCCGATTAAAAGTGATGTCCCAATAGTACAGGACGCTGCAGGTATTCGAAACGAGGTTTACTCACTTAACAGAAAAAATAACTGCAGGGGCCCGTTCGCTGTTCATGGTGAAATGTAATGGAAATTTCTTTTTAATCATTGCTTCCAGGCTATAAATTAACCAGTGAGTGGCCTCTCCCTATTTGGGAGAGTGAGAGGTCTTTGGTTGTAAAAGGCCTATAAGGGTTAATACACTTCTCTGTCAGCCCAGTCTGTTATAGAGTAGTGCTAGCATCGCTAGGCTAGTAATGCAACACCCTGACTTAGTGTTCTGGGGATGAGGGTTGGAATCCCTCCATGGCAGATGGTGAAATTGAATTAAAATGGGGTGACCATGTAACTACTGTCAATTGTCATAAAACGCTGTCTGGTTCACCAGTGTCTTTAGGGAAGGAAATCTGTTGGCATATATGTGACTTCAGACACACAGAAAGGTGGTTGACTCTTAACTATCCTCTGAAATGGCCCTAGCGGGACACTCAGTTCCTTAGGAATGGCCAATAAAATGCTGGCTCTAATAGCGATGCTCACATCCCATGAACAATTTCAAAACATCGACTGGAATCCCTGATATAACAGAGCCACAAATGAAATGTGTTCAGTTTCACAATATATTGAAAAAGGTTTAGGACATAATTGAATCTAAATCTCTGCTCCAATGCCCTAAAGGTTTATGGTTAAATTTTCAGGGGCAGGTTTTACCCTGAGAATGTGACCAGTTATGGTCAGATCAGTTGTCCTGTTGAAAACACCAAGTCTGTTAACTCAAATAAGAATAAGAATTAACACTGGAGAAACTGAGCAGGCAGCATCTGTGGAGAGATAAGAGTTAATGTTTCAGATCCAGTGACCTCTCTTCAGTATGCAGATACTGCTGACCTACTGAGTTCCTCTCACTTTCTTTGTTTTTACCCTTGGCATCCATAATATTCTGTAAATCTATCAACATTTTTTATTCATTCATGGATGTGTCACTTGCTGGACCAGCATTTATTGCCCATTCCCCTTGTAACCGCACAGAATGTGGTGGTGAGTAACTTGCATGAACTACTGCAGTCCTTGAGGTGTAGGAACACGCACAGTGCTGTTAGGGAGGGAGTTCTAGAGATTACTTGGAGACCAAAAAAGATGTTGCAGCATCTTAATAATTACCTGTTGGTCATTGTCATCAAACAATTATTGCAGTAACTGTAACCGAATTGTATGGATCTTTTAGTACCCATTGTCCCATTAGGGGTCACCATTTAAAAATAAAAGAGTTAACTCTTAAGATGGAGAAGATGAGAGTTTTATTCACGCGGGGGCCCTGAATCTTTTAGAACATAGAAGAGTACAGGCCCTTTGGCCCTCAATGTTGTGCTGATCTTTTAGCCTACATTACCCTTCATTGTACTATCTTCAATGTGCCTATCCAAGAGTCACTTAAATTCTTCTGACCTCTCTTCCTTGAAACACAGTGGAAGCAGAGTCTTTAGAAAGCTGAGCCAGATAGAGTTTTGATAAGCATGGGGAGGGGGCAGAGTGGAGGTGGAATAACATCCCATGGTGGGCAGGAGTGTGGAGTATGGCGATCAACTGTGAGCTTTCTGAATGGTGAAGGAGGTTCGAGGAGCCGGGTGGGCTTACTCCTGCTCCCAATGTGTGTGTATTCACATCCCCTGTTTGCACTATACAAGAGGAAGGAGTAGACACCAGTCCATGCGGCATGGGGTTTGTGGTTTGAAGAGGGAGAATGAAAACTTGTTGGCAAGTTATTTTGAGAAGGCTTTGAAACGTGGTGATGAGGCAAAAGAGAGTGAATGGACGGAATTGAAGAGGAAAGTCTAGAGATAAAGAGCTGTCAGTTCCTCCATTGGAAGATCCAGCAATGGATAGAGTTATAGAGATGTACAGCACGGAAATAGACCCTTTGGTCCAACTCATCCACGCCGACCAGATATCCTAAATTAATCTAGTCCCATTTGCCAGCACTTGGCCCAAATCCCTCGAAACCCTTCCTATTCATGAACCCATCCAGATGCCTTTTAAATGTTAAACTTTTGGGGTTAATTAGAGTCTAAAGGTTGACGGGCTATGGTCCATCCAGAGAAAAGTTGGGAAATGCTGAAAATAGTCAGTATTCCTCAGGAATGTGTGTCGTATCAGCTTCAAATCTCAATATTTTCAGTTTGTAAATAACACTTCAGGATTGAGGTTTAAGGTTTCTATCTATTGATGGGATTTGACATTACTGAGCTGTGTGACCCAGTCACATTTTGGAATTGTTTCAGATGTCGCAGGATCCATTAGTTGAGGGACATTTCTAGAGCTTCTGCCCCAGTTTAACCCTTGCACTTCCATTTCCTTTGGCTGCTTACCAAAAAAAAACAATTATTCCTCAATCATTGACAATCATTATGTATGCACATAAATATAACACCTTTAATGGAGTAAAACATCCCAGTCATCTTCACAGGAAAACTATCAGACCATATTTGACATTGGACCACATAAGGAATTTCAAGGGAAGGTGACCCAAAGCGTGGTCAAAGTGATCTGTTTAATGGGGCAGTTTAAAGGATGAAATGCAGACAGAGAAACAGACAGGTTCAGTGAGGAAACTCCAACCTTAGAGCTATCACAGCTAAAGCATAGCCACATCACAGTACAGTTTGAAGCAGACATATGGTAGAGACAAGATTTAGAGGAATGCCAATTACTGGAGGAGTTTGTGGAGATGGAAGAGTTTATGGAGTTGGAGAAGGAATGGAAGACAATGATGAGAATTTTAGACATTCCTCAAATTGGGAGCCAATGTAGATGGCAAGCAGAGGTGATGCTGCCTGAATGTGGACCTGTGGAGAATTAATATTATGCCTATTTCTGTCAGAGCTGACACAGGAAATGATGCAGAGGGGACCTGCTCAATCTCCACCATTGACCACATCCAAAGGGTTTTAGCTTGGCACACAGAGGAACATAAGACCATAAGATGTAGGAGGTGAGGTAGGCCATTCAGCCCATCAGTCTGCACCACCATCCATTCAAATCATGCCTGATCTGATTATCCTCAACTCCACTTTCTTGCCTTTTCCCCATAACTGTTACTGAGTAAAAATCTATCTGCCTCAACTTTGAACATATTCGATGGGATAAATTATCTACTTGTGTTTCTGTACTGTATGTATAGATTTCTGTTTCTGTGGAAAGATGGGGAACCTGAGCTCCATTGTCTGGGCTAAACCTTTATCATTGCATTGAATTATTAGACACAGTTACACAGGGGTTGGTTGACAAGCTTCTTAATGAGAAGGAAATGCTAATTGAAACCTTTCACACAATCTGAATTATGTGGGCTATCTCCCACAACAATGTGAGAAATATGGACTAGTCACAACAACAAGACAACATGACAGAAACATCCAAGGCCTGTTTCCATGTTGTATGATTCTATCTCTAAAACGCAAAGTCATTATCACAATCTAGAGCATTCTTCTGATACCCAATATGTTTTTGCTCAGTGTGACATTATTCACCCCTGGGCAAGTACAAATGGAGGAAGACACAAAGGCTCCTTATATGATAGTTGGTGCGGTTGGGTTACAAAGACCAGGTAAGGGGAAAATAATCTGCAAGAGCTGCAATTTGTTAGAGGCAGTATAAAGAATCAGCGAATAGTTCTGCTACATGTCAACAGAATTGTCTTGTCCTTGATCTGGAAAGTCTAGGTATGTGTTGCCAGCTCGAGGTTATCCGCAGAGTGTTAGCTGATGATGTGTGTGCTCTGAGGTGGAACCAATACTGAGGGGCCTCCCCAACTTGCTTTTTCTATTAGATGTCTTTGCCCAGTTTTCTTTAATTGTCCCTGATTCTGCAGGAAGTATGGGTTTTTGATTCTGCCTCACCCAGTCAGGTGAAGTGTTACATCAGGTGCAGATCCTGACTGGATCTCCTTGCTACTCAGGGCCATGTTAGGTCCTGTGCTCATGGAGCTGCAGAGCAAGCACAGTTTGTTTAACCCCCCAGTGCAAGGGCGCAGAAGCGTTGATCTTGGTTTCCAGCCCAATTTGTATATCTAGTAAATCCCCCGACCCACCCTTTGCCCTGCACCCATTTGAAAATTCAGCGAGAGTAGGGTAAGTATTATGATCAGTTGACCTGATGGGATTACATGCACAGAACAAGCGTTCTGGTTCCCATGTATTAGAATGAACCACACTTCAGTCATGGAAAGTTGGGGGCTCTCTGCGTTTAACACACAGCTTAGTAAGAAGATTGTTTTAAACTCATGTCCTTTTACATAACACATGACTCTCCAGTGCAGCCATGAATGTGATATCTTGGAACACATACACAAACAATTAGTTCCTGGCCAGTTAGTTCCTAGCTCTTTCCAGACCAATACAGCAATATAAGTGACACAATGGCAATGACCCACCACTGGGCCAAGAGAACAGGGTTCATTAATTTCCTGGAGGTGTGCCATTAAAAGCCTGAACAGGTTGATGAAAAACATTTAGGAAGTTGTGTAGTGCTGAGGTAGTGACCGTATCTCTTCACCAGGGAATGTCTGGGTACAAGTCCCATTTGCAGCAGTGCTGTGTCAGAATATATCTGAAAGAGAAGTATACCAACATAGATGAGCTGAATTTATTTCTTCTATTAGGGGAAAGTGGGGATTGCAGATGCTGCAAATCAGAGTCGAGAGTGTAGTGCTGGAAAAACACAGCAGGTCAGGCAGTATCCGAGGAGAAGGAGAATTGACCTTTCGGGCATAAGCCCTTCATCTGGAAGGAAGAAGGGCTTCTTCTATTCCTGATGACTTTACAACTGTATCTTTCAACAATTATCCAGTCGTTGAATATACGCAAGACTGAAATTGATAGACTTTTAGGGCTTAAGGGAATGGGAATTGAGTGGGAAGGTGAAGTTATGCTAAAGGATCAGCCATGATCTTGTTGAATGGCAAAGCAGGTTTGAAGGACTGAATGGCCTGCTCCAGCTCTGAATGTGTTCTTATCCTGCGAACACTTAATATCCAGGGTTCTAAGTGAAGCAGATTTACTGAACTAAGCTGGAACACACCAGATGGGCCAAATGGCCTGTTCTTGTGCTGCAGATTCTGTCTAAAGTGCCCTACATCTTTAGTACAGGCAGCAGCAGCAGCAGGGGGTGGGGGGGTGTGGAAGGAACAGAGGAGAGTGTTGGGGTATGGTGAGAAAAGCAAATGACACCGAGAATGAGTTTTGGTGTGCTGCTGTGTGTTTACTGAACGTGTATATCAACACCCACCCTTAGAACTGCAACAACCCAGCAATGCACCCAAACCTCTGGTGTGATAAATGAAACCTCATGTGGTGTCCGTGACAAAAATATCAAAATGAACTGCCTCCACATTATTACAATAGTTAAATACAGAACATATTGAAACCTTTTGCAAATGTTATGCAAATGTGAGAGTGAGTTATTATTATTTGTGTTTATGGCAGAGAAAGAAAGCACACGGGTTTTGCTATAACATTTCATAAATGATTAAAATTTTCTGAAAATATCTCCATAACATCTGCCCTTTAGCAACAGCTGGAACCTGTAGCATTCAGTAATACAATCAATTACTCTCTTAACCCAGTCCAGTGCTTTTACACCACATCTTGGGAGTTTTGTACTGGGACGCCCAGGACTTTATAGAGGGAGACTTGAAATTACCTTACATACCTCTTAAAGACAGAAGTTGCATTTATATTGTGCCTAATCATACTTCTCAGGGCATTGCAAAGTCTTCAAGAATTGAATAGTAATTTTTTGACATCAAGTCTTCCCATTTTTTGTGACAAGTTCCAGTTTCTAAACAAAAAAATAAGATTGATCTGCAAATAATTTCACTGATTTTTTTCTTCTGTGGGATTTGGGCAGCAGTGTCTGAGACATTTCATTTTACCTTCCACCACCTTATGAACACAAGAATTAGTAGATGCTCAAGTCATAGGTGACATTGGGCTTCAAGTCCACTTTCCTACCTGCTCCCCACATCCCTTTGATTTCCCAAGAGTCTAAATGTCTGTTTATTCCAGAAATGTGTTCAGCAATGGAGCACCTACTATCCTCTGGGGTAAAGCATTCCAAAATCCAGAGCCCTCGTGCGAGGTCACTTCTCCTTATCTCAGTTCCAAATGATCAGCCCCTTAGCCTGAGACAGTATGTCAGAATTTTAACTAAGTGTAAACAACACCCTCTTTGTGAACTACTGCAGGTTTTTGTGTTAAATTTCCTCCCAAGGTGCTAATGGCCAGGCAGTTCTGTGATTTTTGACCCAGTAGTGATGAAAGAATGATCGATATGTAGTCACGGTGGGATGATAGGAAGAGGAGTAGGCCATTCAGCCCATCTATTCCTCCTCACCATTCAATATTATCCTGGCTCATCGAACAATTCAATGCCTTTTACACATGATCCCTGTAACCTTGTACACTGCTGATAATCAGAAATCTATCAACCTCTACCTTAAACATACTCAAAGACTGAGCTTCCACAGCCCTCTGTGGCAGAGAATTCTAAACTTTCACAACCCTTGGAGATTTTAGATTCCCCAACCAGGTGAAACATTTTCGTACCTGTAACTACCCTTTCTATTTCTTGAAGTATTGTGTAGGTTTCAATGAGATCACCTGTCACCTGGGGAGGCAATGGACTGGTGGTATTCTCACTGAATCACTAATCCGGAGACTGGGTAATGTTCTGAGCATGTTGCTCCCTCCACATTCCTGAGGAAGAGCTTATGCTTGAAACATCAACACTCCTGCTCCTCCAATGCTGCCTGACCTGCTGTGTTTTTCCAGCGCCACACTTTTCGATTCTGATCTCCAGGGATCTGTAGTCCTCACTTTCTCCTAATGTTCTGGGCAACCAACCAGATGGTGGAATTTTAATTAAATTTTTAAAAGAAAATCAGACATGAAGAGTCTAATGATGACCATGAATCCATTGCCAATATTGGAAAAACCCATCTGGGTCACTAATGGCCTTTAGGGAAGGAAACTGCTATCCTAACCTGCTCTGGCCTACATGTGACTCCAGACCCACAGCAATGTGGTTGACTCTTAACTGCCTTCTGGGTAATTTGGGATGGACAATAAACACTGGCCTAGCCAATGCTCACATCCCATGAATTAATTTTTAAAAAACATTCTCCAAAACTCTCCAGAATAAAGTGCCAGTTGCCCAATCTCTCCTTCATAGGATTGTCCTAGTATCTATGAACAATACCTTCATTGTACTCCTTCAATGGCAATAATATCTATCCTAAGATAAGGAGACTAAAACTGCACACCAAATTCCTGGTATGGTCTAATCAAGCTGCTATACAATTGAAGCAAGACCTCACTACTGCTCCTATATTCAAATCCTCTTGCGATAAAGACTAACATTCCGTTAGCCTTCCTAATAGCTAGAATGTTAGCCTTCAGTGATTTATTGACAAGGTCACCTAGGGCCTTTGTATATTTACACTTTCCAACCTCTTACAATTTAGGAAATACTCTGCACATCTGTTCCTCTGCCCAAAGTGGTTAACCTCATGTTTGGACATTATATTCCATCTGCCATGTGTGTGAGACACTTGGTGATGTTCCCATGCACGTGCTTTATTTCGCTTTCTGGGCGCTGGAGGTTATATATTTGGAAGGTGCTGTTGAAAAAGCCTTGACCGGTCACCGGAACACATCCTGTAGCTGGTACACACTTCCAGCCTGGTGGTGGAGGGAGTAAATGTTAATGGCGTTGACTTGTTTTGTTTTGGATGGTGTTTTTTGTTGGGATCAGTGTATTATTCCACAGAAAGATTTATGGAGACTGAGCCTTCCTCATGAGGCAGCTCAGTTCATCAACTGGGTGGCACCTCTGACAATACAGCACGTGTACAGTATTGCAGACCATTGCCAGCCTAGCGATGATGCGCCTGGCTCCTGATTTGGACTTTGGAACTTGGATCTGATGTGTACACTAAATTATTTTAAATTGTATACATAAAGCATTTGCACTAAGAAGAGTTTTAACTTGCCACACATGATAAGGTTTCGTGGAACAACATGAGTTTTAACAGCCCTCTGGCCCACTTACCAAGTGTCCAAGATGTCTGCAAGATGTCACAGGGGAAACCCAGTGTCTGCCTGGGTGATCTAGAAGAACACCCCAAGATCTCCAGCCCCTCAATAGGGCAGTATAAACACATGTTGGATGGTGTCCTTAGATGTTGGGGCCAGTCTGTATGGTCTGGTGCTGCCTAATCGATATGCTGTCCACACAATAGGACGTCAATAGGTATGAAGGCAGGGAAATCCTCTCTAATTCAGGATGATTTAGTAGTTAAATATTGGAACTTCCTACCTTACATTGAGGGCGTAGCAAACTGCCTCATTGCCTATCATCATCCTGTTAAATTTTAATAGAATTCTAACTGCAGTTTTTATACAGAAGCTTGGTGAGACCACACCTGGAGTATTGTGTGCCTTTTTGGTCTCCATATCTAAGAAAGGATAGTCACCATTTGGAGGTGCTCTTGTTAGACTGGGGTGTACAAAGTTAAAAATCACACAACCCCAGGTTATAGGTAAAAACAATGACTGCAGATGCTGGAAACCAGATTTTGGATTAGTGGTGCTGGAAGAGCACAGCAGTTCAGGCAGCATCCGAGGAGCAGGAAAATCGATGTTTCGGGCAAAAGCCCTTCATTTATTCCTGATGAAGGGCTTTTGCCCGAAACGTCGATTTTCCTGCTCTTCGGATGCTGCCTGAACTGCTGTGCTCTTCCAGCACCACTAATCCAAAATCACTGTACTCATAACCCAGTTGACATGTTAGTGTTTTTTCTGTCTTCCTCAACTCCTTGCAAAGCAAAAGTGTAACGTAAACTTAAAGTACAGCAATTACTTCCACAGTCCTTTTCCCAACTTTAGTGCATTATCAAAAATAAAGAAAAATAAAAACTTCAGCGAGAGGGTGCAAACGAGAGAGAGTGCGAGCCAGAGAGAGAGAGAGCGCACATGAGAAGACTTCTTTTTTTGAAAAAGAACATTTTGGTACTAAATAGTAATAATGTCAATGAGTTCTGATCTATCATCATGACAACTCTTAATAGCATCTCTCAGGAGTTGGGTTCCATCATGCAGTCCCCATTCGATGGACTTGGGGACAAACAAATTGATCACTGCAGCTGGTCAAGGAGGTAGCACACTATCACCTTCTCAGCAGCAAGTAGGACTGGGCAACAAACGCAGCAGGAACAGGGTACTGGATGGTCAGCCATGATGGAAGAGGCTTGGAGGGGCAGATGGCCGAGTCATGCCCCTCATTTTATATGTTTTCACGTAGTAATAAGTCGGCATTCTGTCGTCTGAAGGAACGTTGCTCCTTCATCAGGTGGCTGTGGAGTATAAGAACGTGATCTTACAATCTTATATTCCACAACCACCTAATGAAGGAGCAGCGCTCTGAAAGCTAGTGCTTCCAAATAAACCTGTTGGACTATAACCTGATGTTGTGTGAGTTTTAGCCAAGAAAGGATATACATTTTGATTTAGCCCTTTCCTTCTCTCTCTCACTACCTCACCCTCACATTTGGTAGTATACATTGCCCTAATGGGTTTTGCATGTAATTTGATCAATTGGAAAACACTGGCGGTAATTTATAGGTGGTAACAGTCCTGTAACTGTTGGGGAAAAAAGATATTCAGTTGCTTGCAAGAGTGCTTCTGGATATAAAGTAAAGGATATAGTTGACATAGAGGAAATCCAGCGAAGGATTATGATTATGACAAGAGCTGAATTTTATTTTTGTGGAGAAAGTCTTCTAGAAGCTACAGAATAGAAGGGTTTAGGAGTCACAAAAGGCTAGCATCCATGTTCAGCGATTATCAGGGAAGACGGAGAGAATTTGAGCCATTATTTCAAAGGGAATGGAATATAAAAGTAGAGAGGTTTTGCTAAAACTATGTAAGGTACTCGTCAGTCCACAACTGGAATACGACGAACAGTTTGGGCCTCTTATCTAAGGAAAGGTATCCTGGCATTGGAGGCGGTCCAGAGAAGGTGCATTCGGCTGATCCCAGGAATAGAAGGACTTTTTTTTAAGAGAGGTTAGAGGAATGAGAGGCAGCTTTATTGAAACATACAAGGTTGTTAGGGAGACTTGAATTCTTTATCAGAGAAGGATGTTGAAGCTAGGTCGTTAAGTTTATTCAAGGCTGGCATAGATTTTTTAATCAGTATGGGAATCAAGGATTGTGGGGAAAAGGATTATCAGATCAGCCATTCAATCAGCCATTGAATCATGGTGCAGACTCGATGGGATGAATGGCCTGCTTCTGATGCTATGCCTTATGGCTCTATGATGTAAATGTCTTCACTAGAGTTTAGAAGGACGAGAGGCAGGGAGGGTGTTTTCCCTAGTTGGGGAATCTAGAACCAGAGGTCACAGTCTTAAGATATGGAGTAGACCATTTAGGACTGAGCTGAGGAAATTCATCTTCACTCGAAGAGTAGTAAACATGTGGAATTCTCTACCACAGAAGGTTGTGGAGGACAAGGCATTGAATTTATTCAAGAAACAGATAATGTTTTACATAACAAAGGGATCAAAGGATATGGGGCAAAAGCAGGAACAGGGTACTGGATGGTCAGCCATGATGGAAGAGGCTTGGAGGGGCAGATGGCCGAGTCATGCCCCTCATTTTATATGTTTTCACGTAGTAATAAGTCGGCATTCTGTCGTCATACTTCTGCCCTCTTGAACAGTATTATGGGGATGGAGAGAGCAGGCAATTAAATACATTAATACATTATCTACTCAGTCAGCAACCAAGATCTGAGTCTACCCTGCATGGGTGAGAGAGGGCTGAGTGTTCCCTATTTGATCACTCCAAGGGCCACTCCTCAAGTGAGTAGCTGCCCAGTTCCTTATGGGACTTGTGCAATTTAGACATGAAGGTTGGAATTCCTTCATAGAAAGACTGGCCTGGTGTTGGAAGGTGCTAATGTTGGCATTAGTGCATTGAGCTTGTATTAATTCTTCTTGGAAAGTAAATGAGATGTCCGATTTCTCATGACAACTTGTAACTTGATGACAAAATTGTAGGAAAACAGCTCCCAGCTTGCATCATCACCACAATGAAATTAAATAAACTACAAAGTATCACTATCTTCAAATTTAGTGTCAGAGGAAATTCATATTTTTTGTTGATTGAACAGAGGGTTGTGAGTCTTTGAAACCTCTTGCCACAGAGTGCTGTGGGGACAGAGACCTTGTGTATATTTAAGGTTGAGATAGATTCCTGATCAGTCAAGAAATCAAAGATTATGGGAAAAGGCATGAACGTGGATGTGAGGAATGTTGGATCAGACATGAGCCAAATGAATGGTGGAACAGTCTGAAGGGGCCGAATGGCCTACTGTTATTCCTATTTCTTATGAGCTTATGAACATCCATTGTTAAGTTTAATTTTTTTCGACGATGTTTGGTTTTAACTGGAAGAACTCTTGCATATATAAAATTAAAACAAAGTGAGGCACTTCAATACATTTAGGTAAAAACAAGGACTGCAGATGCTGGAAACCAGATTCTGGATTAGAGTGGTGCTGGAAAAGCACAGCAGGTCAGGCAGCATCCAAGGAGCAGGAAAATCGACGTTTCGGGCAAAAGCCCTTCATCAGGAATAGATGAAGGGCTTTTGCCTGAAACGTCGATTTTCCTGCTCCTCAGATGCTGCCTGAACTGCTGTGCTTTTCCAGCACCACTCTAATCCACTTCAATACATTTGACACATGCATCCACTAACTAAATGTGAGTTAAACTTGGTATTCTGTTTTTTTGTTGGGAATGACAAAATAAATCAAAGATTTGAAGCTTTAAGTTAATCACAGACCAGGTAAAAACAATGACTGCAGATGCTGGATTAGTGATGCTGGAAGAGCACAGCAGTTCAGGCAGCATCCAAGGAGCTTCAAAATCGACGTTTCGGGCAAAAGCCCTTCATCAGGAATCCATTCCTGATGAAGGGCTTTTGCCCGAAATGTTGATTTCGAAGCTCCTTGGATGCTGCCTGAACTGCTGTGCTCTCCCAGCACCACTAATCCCTAATCACAGACCAGCCTCCTTCATAAAGTCCTAACTTTGCAGCTTTCACTATTGATGTGTTGTAAAATGCCAATTGATTTAAGATGTGAGGTACTGCTACAAAATGTTTGTGCACATTATGTATTAGTTTTCACCATCAATTCAGACAGTGATTATGTAAGCACTATGGTGGTGGAAGAAAGTATTTGTACTCAGATATTGCAACTCACCCTCAAAATCCATCTCAGCTGGTGACAGCTGGTTTCTGAACTCTCACTGTTGCCATTTTAGGGATTTTGTTTGAGCTGTTGAATTCCTTCCTCCTTCTGCCACTGCTGTGTGAACACCTTGAAATCTTCCTTACAATAAATTCATTAAACCCAGCTCATTTTTTGGATTGATTATAGAGCCTTATATGGTGCAAAACTACAGATTTATTGGAGCTTTCAAAAATAAACAATGGGTTTTGTATTCAAAATCAAGAATTGCTGTAAAAACTCAGGACAATGATAGAAATTATTGCCCAGTCATTGGGAGTCGGGGAGAGAATGCAGAAGTACAGTTGAGGCGAGGTGGTGGTACAGTGATAGTGTCACTGGACAAGGAAATCCAGAAGCCCAGGTTAATGATCTGGGCTTCAAACCTCACCAATGGCAGATGGTGAAATTTGAATTCAACAAAAATCTGGAATGAAAAGTTAGTTTAGTTATTATGAAAACTGACCTGGTTCACTAATGCCCTCTGAGAAAGGAAATCTGCGGTCTTAGACCCACAGTACTCTAGCTAGTAAGCATTGGCTGAATAGATGATGCTTGAATCTTGTGAATTTTTGGAAAATGAAATCTGTGTGACATTTAACCAGAAGTTCCTCTCTGCTGTTTCGTCATGTCCCTGTGTTCTTAACAGTGAGTATTTATTGCCCATCCTCAGTCACCCTTTTATTTATTGCCCATCCCCCTGCTGCATTAGTTTAAATCCGCACCCTCCCCACCCCACCAAAAAGCATTAGCAAAATTCCTCCCCCACCTCCAAGGATATTAGTGCCCCTCTGGTTCAGGTGAAGATCATCCTATTTGTTGAGGTCCCACCTTCCCCAGATAGAGCTCCAAGGATATTAGTGCCCCTCTGGTTCAGGTGAAGATCATCCTATTTGTTGAGGTCCCACCTTCCCCAGATAGAGCTCCAATTATCCAAGAATCCAAATTCCTCCCTCCTGCGCCATCGATCCATCCACCATTCACCATCCACCATCCACCCTCCCTCCTGCACCATCCCTGTAGCCACATGTTCAGCTCCGCGCTCTCCCTGTTCCTCGCTTCACTGCCACGTGGCACAGGCAAAAAAATCAGAGATTGCAACTCTGTTCCAGCTCGAAGCTTCCACCCTAACTCCCTGAATTTTTGCCTTAAATCCCCACCTTTCTTCCTACCTATCTGTCGCTGGTGCCGATGTGGACCACGATTTGGGGCTGCTCCCCCTCCCCCTCAAGGATCCCAAAAACATGATCAGAGACCTCACGAACCCTGGCACCTGGGAGGCAACACACCAACCGTGAGTCTCTCTCATTCCCACAGAACCTCCTATCTGTCCTCCCACAATGGAGTCCCCAGTGACTAAACCTCTGCTCCTCTTTCCCCTTCCCCTCTGAGCAACAGGGACAGATTCTGTGCCAGAGACCCCAATGCTTACCCGTGGTAAGTCATCCCCGGCAACAGTATCCAAAATGGCATACTTGTTGTTGAAGGGAACGGCCACAGGAAATCCATGCACTGGCTACTGATTCCCTTTCCTACTCCTGACGGTAACCCATCTACCTTCTTCACATGTCTGTAGAGTAACTACCTCCCTGTAATTCCTCTCAATAACCCCCTTCACCTCCCAAATGATCCGAAGTTCATCGAGCTCCAGTTCCCTAACCCGGTTCTCGAGAAGCTGGAGATTGGGTGCACTTCCCACAAATGAAGTCAGCATTTGTCAACACTGCTGACTTTTGCATAGTAGATGGTGAACAGGCCTTGGGGGGACAAAAGGTGAGTTATACTTGCAGGGTTCCTAGTATCTGACCTTCTGTTGGAGCTACAGTTTTTATAAGGTGGTTGCAGTTCAGCTCTGGTCAATGGTAACCCCCAGGATATTGATAGTGGGGGATAAAGCATTGAATGTTGGGGGCTGTCAGTTAGGTTTGCTCTTGTCAGAGAGGCTCATTCCTGAAGAAGGGCTTATGCCCAAAACGTCGATTCTCCTGCTCCTTGGATGCTGCCCGGCCTGCTGTGTTTTTCCAGCACCACATTTTTCAACTCTTGTCAGAGATAGTCATCACCTGGCATTTGTGCAGCTTGAATGCCAGTTTCCACTGATCATCCCAAGCCTGGGGAGATTGTTCAGTTTTGTTGCAATTAGACATGGACTTTGCAGTATCCAGTACAATCAGCCATTTTCTGATCTCATGTGGAGAAAATCAAATTGGCTGAAGACTGGTATCTGTGATGCTGAGGACCATTGGGCTAGGATGAGATGGATCATGCACTCATCACTTCTGGCTAAAGATTGTTGTGTTTGCTTCTGCACTGATGTGGTGGGCTCCCCCCCCCTCATTGGGTAAGGGGATATTTATGGAACCTCCTCCTGCTGTCAGTTTCTTGAATAACTTTATGAATCTTTAGTAAAATCTAGAGGGTATGATTGCTTAAATAACATTGTGGAAACGTGTAGCAAAGTCCTTTTTGTTGAGTGTGTCTTTTTATTTGTTACGTTTTTTCTTTTCTATCACTTCTACCTGTTCTGTAGCAATATGGGTCGAGTTGTGTGATGGTTACAAGGACTGGGCAAGGAAAGCAGAAGTTGTAAAGCCTCAAAATAAAAACAGGAAGTGCTGGAAACACTGGCCTGGTCTCTCTCTCGAGAGAGAGAGAGAGAGAGAGGAACAGAATTAGTGTTTCAGATCAATTACTCTATTCCATCCTAAGTTCTGAAATCAAATGCAACTTTTTTTTTAAAGAAAAAACATAATAACTGGCTAGTATCAGAAACAAATGATCATCAGTTCAATTGCATTTTTGTAGCACCTTACATCTTCACACATCCCAACGTGTAGTTAGTCAGTGAGGTGTAGTCGCTACTATAGGATTGGAAGCTGCTGAATTGCCCCAGCTCCTATTGTCTCACTAATATCTCTCAAAGCAGAGAGTTTGCCATCCCTTTTGTTCTGGTCAATTCTTAGTGGTGTCTAAACTGACCCAATGAACCACAAAAGGTGTGAATGAATTTTCATTTATGTAGCACTTTTCATGACTTTAGGACAGCCCTTTACAGCCAACAAGGTATTTTGAAGTGTGGTTAGCAGAAGAAGCAAAAATGGTACAAGAAAAGTCTTCTTCACGCAGTGAGTGACTAGCACCTGGAATGTGTGGCCTGAGACTCGGATCGAGGCAGGTTCAAATGAGGTGATAATTCAAGATAGAATTGGACTGTTATATGTAAAGGAACGAAGTGCAGGGTTCCAGGGATAAGGTGGGAGAGTGATGTTAAGTCACAATGCTCATTTGGAGAGCCGGTACAAACACAATGGGCTGAATGGCCTCTTTCTGTACCTTAATAATTCAGAGATCCTGGTCACTATGGGAATGTTAGAAGTGTGACAGTCATTTTGTCCACAAAAGAGCCCTCCGGTAAATGGCTTTACTCAGATTGGTTGGGAGATAAATATCAGGGAGCACTTCCTGTTTTTTCCATTCACCTGGAAAGGGAGGCAGGACTTGGTCTGTTTGTAGGTTTCTGATGGATATGTTCTCTCGGCAATTAATGGCAGCAGGAACAGTGGTTTTAGCAGCACATTCTGTAACACCCCAGACACCCAGGCTGAGGGGATCCTTATCCTTACGCCTGGAGCATGTTTGAATATCAGACTGAGCAAGCAGCCTGGTGTGTGAGTTAGTGCTGAATTCTATCTTGTTTGGCTTTGCAGCAAATATCTGGTTGCTGTTTGTATTTTAGTTTTTGTATGTTTATGAAAATTATAGGGAAATTTTCCATTTGTTTGCACTGAAATGTGTGAGCACCTCAACAGCAGAAACGGTGATGGGGAGAGGCGGGAGAGAGTATTCAGGGCTATCAGTGTGGAGCTGGTTATCCAATTTCATAATTATTTGAAATTGATTTTTCCAACTTACGCCAATGTAAGCTGCATGACTAACAGCTGATGCTGCTCTCCCTTTACAATGGAGACCAAGTGGGATAGGAACTCTGAGATGTTCTTATGTTCAACTTAACCTCCTGACTTCTACACCTCCGCTCCAAAGCAGGTCCACGGACCACCCGTTCTCTGACATTCTCTGCTCATTGTGCATGTGCATTGGAACTTCCTGTGGGATAGGGTCTGAGTGAGCTGTGGTGCATTATCACGAGGTCCAATTTGCGCTGCACCCCTCTCCCCCACTCTAGACAAGAGACCCCACCATTGGGGAGAAGTTGCACTCCGTTGTGACACTGTGCTGTGGGACCTTACTGAGCCAGGAGGGCAGAGGAATGGTACGAAAAATACAGCTTCCTCGTCGGCATCCCCATTCCGGATCTCCCAAATTGATTCCCCAGACAGACGAGGCTCAGGGTCTACTTCTTTCTCCCTTCCCAGTATCAATGTCTCTTCATCCACACCTTGTCTCCATGCACCTAGACAAGTGCAGCATCATTTTGTTTCCTTTCTCTGTGTTTTTTTTTAAATTCAGATGTGACTGGAGTAGTAATCAGCTGGCCAGGTCAAAGCACTGAGGGACATGGATTCAAATCCCACCAATAAAACCAAAGAAAGTCAGAAAACAGGAGCAGGAATAGGCCATTCAGCCCTTCGAGCCTGCTCCCCGTTCAACATGATCATGTTTGATCATCCAGCTTTCCCATTTCCTCCCCGTACCCTTTGATCCTTTTAGCCCTAAAAACTATATCTAACTACTTCTTGAAAACAATGCCAGCTGATGGAATTTAAATCTGGAGTAGAAATCAAATAAATCTGGTAACTATGAAGCTATCATCAAGTTTTGGTAAAATCCATCCAGTTCACTAATGTCCTTGAGGGGAGGAAATCTGCCACCCTTACCTGTTCTGGGCCGATGTGTAACTCCAGGCCCATAGCAATGTGGTTGATTCCTCAGGGCCCTCTGGAATGGCTGAGATCAAGGGCAGTGAGGGAATGAGCAATAACCACTGGCCTTGCCAGTGATCCCCTCATCCCCTGAAAGAATATTGTCAAAACTGGCCATTGTACAGTTCAGTCAGCTGGACCGTGAGAAGGTATTGGCTTGGATGAATATTTGGGGGACAAGGCATGAAGACCAAATAGATATTTTAGCCAAGCTGTGTGTTTCTGTGGTGTACATTTCTGCATAGTACCTTGGCTCCAGTATATGTTGTGCAATGTTTTCAATGTGGTCAGTTCATTGTAGTGACCCCCTCTGTTGCTGGGAGAAAGGGAGGTTTGCATGACTAACTATAATGCCATTGTTATAGTCTCCAATGTGTCTGACCCCAACTAAATGCAGAGTTAGTACCGTGACCTCTTGATGTTCTTTTCTGCTTCCAGGGAACACCATTTCACTTCCGACTGCTTCTGGGGCAAAGAAAAGATTCTGGATCATCGAAGACATGTCTCCGTTTGGAAAGCGACGGAAAACAGCCTCTTCCCGGAAGATGCTGGATGAAGGAATGATGCTGGAGGGCTTCAAACGCTACGATCTCTATGAAGACTGCAAAGACACCTCTTGCCAATTCTCGCTGAAGGTCACCCACTACCACTGCACCCGGGAGAATTGTGGCTACAAGTTCTGTGGGCGCACTCACATGTACAAACACGCCCAGCACCACGACCGAGTGGATAATCTCGTTCTCGATGACTTCAAGCGCTTTAAGTCCTCCCTGAGGTGCTATTTTGCGGATTGTCAGTTTTCTGGGAACAGCACCCACTTCCACTGCCTTCGGTGTGGTTTCCGCTGTACGGACAGCACCAAGGTGACTGCCCATCGGAAACACCATGGCAAGCAAGATGTGATCAGCGCGGCTGGTTTCTGCCAGTTCAGTTCGAGTGTGGACTGTGGGGTTCCTGACTGTAAATACAAGCTGAAGTGCTCCCATTTCCACTGCACCTACCCTGAGTGTAAACACACAGTGGTGGGCATGTCACAGATGGACTCTCACAAGCGCAAACATGAGAAGCTGGAGCGCGGGGAAACGACGTCTGTCTCGCCCCCCCGTGAAGCCATGCACGCCATGGGCACTACGACGGAGTACGATTCGCAGGGCTCCTCCCTCAACCTGGATGGCTCCCTCAACCTCAGCACCAATGTCGACAGCTCCCTGTTCTTCCTGCGTAACCCCGCCGGCATCGGTTTGAATGACTCGCTGGATCTGAGCACAAAGCCCCACGAGGTGGTCTCGGTGGCTGGACCGCTCCAGGAAGACCCAGCCGTCACATCTGGAGACGCTGAAGACGAGAACGACATGACACAGGATGAAGACCTCAACGAAGATGATGATGATCTCAACACGGACTCGGACAGCTCCCGTGGCACCGTACCCGAGAACACGGACGAGAAAGATGACGCCACAGGGCTGTAGCTGGGGACAGCTTCCCCCCAACCACCCCAACCCCTTCCCTTCCTATATAAAGAATCTGTACTCTATATACTTGTTTAAATTATCTGGGATGACAGTTGTTCTTAATTAAATGAAAAAAAAAGTAGTGGAATTAACAGCAAAGACTCCACAGGCGCTGTTGTGTTGAAGGGGCCCTGAGTGCACGGTGAGAATTGTTGCTGCGATCAGACCAGCTCTGCAGTCGAGACTTTCTCAGCTTCCTCTCCCCAACACCATGCTTCCAGATCAGCTGATGACAACGGGACGACACCCTACACAAATCAAAAGAATCACGATTACAGATGAACAAATCGTCTGGCTTCAGATGCTATATGGAGAGGAGATAGCAGCAGTATGAAGAGTTGTTTTCCCTGAAAGATGTTTACAACCCGACCAACATAATTAAACCCTTTTAATATGCAGGAGAAACTAAAATCTATAATCCGACATTTCTGGAGTTGGACATCATGTAATATTTGGGTATTACCTTTGCTACGGAAAACTCCTTGGTTGCGTGTGTGCATGTCTGCTAGACTTTATTGTTTTAATTTTTGGAATTTTCAAAGGAAAAAACAAGTATATGATACCGGGAATCCTAAGCAGTTTGAGCTGTAGTGTACATTATGTAATATGGCAGAGTGTGCAAGCGAAGAATTTACAAAGGCAGTTTTAAATCACCACTTTCTGTAGTCAGTCCCACCATCACCTCTAGCACCAAACTGTGGGAGATGAGATGACTTTCAGATAAGATTGTGTAAAATGATTTCTTAACGGTAAATCTCGAAGCATTTAGATAAGTGCAGATTGACAGATGTTTATTGTGTAACATGTGGTGTTTGCACTTGATGTGAATGAAGTTCCATTTTTATTCTTCCATTAATTTATTTTGTTTTGAAGGTTTCTTTTCTCCTCTCGTTTTTCTCTCTCCCGAGAACCTTCTCACTCTGGAGTTTGGTTGTATCATCCCAAGTCACTCGCTACACCTGAGGTTCTTCCATTCCATTCCACTCATTGCTATTTTGGGCTGTTCCAGAATAATCTTTCTTTTACAGTTGTAAAGAAGCACATGTGGTTTCTCCAAGTTTCTCCACCTTTTTGGTTTGTTTCCTAGATAGACTGAGAGCATTTCAAGTAAAGTTATTTTTTATATTTAAAGCAGAAATCAATATGAATATTGTCGATACTTTGGGGGCTAACGTCGGTGACATTGTTTGTGAATCATTCGCCACCATGTTGAATCTAACTCTTGATTCTTCTGAGGCTTAGAGCTGTAGTACCTGTTTTAACGTGTTTGCTTATGAGTTTCTGATCAAAAATTAACTTTTCTCTGTGTGTTTAAGATTGTTTAAACACGTGGCCTCTTGTATCTCTAAGGCTGCAGACTGAAAGCCATGTCATCACCAAATTGTTGCAGTGTTGAAGGAGGCCATTTGGTCCATCATGGCTATGATGGCTCTTTAAGTGAGCAAGTCACGTGGCCCCATTCCCCTGCTTCCTCCCTGTCAGCCTGCACATTCTTCCTTTTCAGACAAATCTCAAATTTCAATCTAAATGCTTCAAATCTACCGTCTCCACCACATTCTCAGGCAATCGACTATTGTAAATCTTAGCCACTTGCCGTGTGAGCAAGTTATTTCTCATGTTGCTTTTGCTGCTTTCACCAACTATTTGCAATTCAACCCCATCATTCTCAATTCTTTCATGAATGGGAACTCATTCTTTCCCCTAGTGATTCTATTGTGCTGTTGTGCAACTCATGTTTTGTTAATTTGCCAGTGTAAACTTATACAAAATAATAATTAAGAAGCAAATAAGGAAAGAAAAAGGAGAGCCATATTGATGGTCCCTTCTCTTTGCCACCTTCACTGTACCCTGTGCCATCAAATTAGTGTCCATGTGACTGGGATACCGTTATTGGTTAATATTATTGGTTTTATCTTAGACTAGAACACAAAAGAAGGCCGTTCAGCCCATCATGCCCATCCGACAATCCAGTTAGGCCCACTCCCGAGTCTTCCCTCAGAGCCCTGGAAATTTTTACTGTTGAACCGAATCCAATCACAGCAAGTTCATACCCGTGTCCCCTCTTCTGCTTTTACATTGACAATGGGGAACTAGTCTCTGTCATTTCCCAGAGAGTACACGCACAGAGAGAGAGAGTAAAACAACATTTCAGGGGCTCAGCTTGTGGCATAGTGGGTAGTGTCCCTACCTCTGGTTCTAAAGAGCTGGATTTGAATCCCATCTGCTCCAGAGGTGCCTGGTCATGTTGAGTTAAAAATATCTGAAACCACAGCTTTCTCCAGCGTGACCACTATCACAGACTGAGTTTGTCACACTGCCAGAATATAGAAGCTTGTTTCTGTTGTAACATTAAGTCAACTCATGAGGGTTTATCTTTCGCTGACCAATGTGAAGATTCTTAGCCTTTTAAAGTTAACTGCTCATCTTCTTGCCAGTCTCTTCCCTCCTGACTTCTCTGGATGCTTGCTTTGCTAATTGTATAGATTTGCAGTCCAGACACAGCACACACTTCAGCTGCAGATTAATGACACCTATTTCCACCTTTACTGAAAGCTCAGCTGTTAATTGCTCAGCTAAAGGGGTCAGTTTAACACCTCATTAGTCACTAACTAGTGGGGTATCGCCAGTGTAAATATCTATAAAATCCTGTTATTTTGAATATATCAACTCCTTTCTAAATAAATTAGTTTTAGTGTATCTTCCTCATTGAAGGCTCTGAAAAGGATCAATTCTAAACTTTCCCACGTCTTTAATCTTTTCAGGTGCGGTTACAATGGGCACATTGTTCAGGAGCTGCACTGCTGGGGAAACATTCAATTAGTTAGAGCACCCTGATGTTGTTTGATTCAATAAATTAGTCAGATGAAGTAAAAAAGGATATTGTATAGATTGGTACCCTGAATCTAAAGGATCCAAAGGCCCTGATCTATTGGTGTTAACACACTCCTGTAGTGAGGGAAACGTTGCTGGGTCCCATGATGTAGAGATGTCAGAGGTCAATGTGGGAGACTATCACTACTGGGGAGGAGAGGGACTCAGCCCAGGGAGTGGTCCAGAAATTGAAGACCCAAAGGTGCCAAAGAACTTACCCTTGACTCCTGCTCACTCTCCCCCTTGGCTGACATGATGTGGATATTTGACTGGGGTGGACAAAGTTAAAAATCACTAGCTACCCGACAAAGGAGCAGCGCTCTGAAAGCTTGTGCTTCCAAATAAACCTCTTGGTTGAGGCATTTTAAAATCAGGAGGAATAGGGTCAAGGCAGGAAAGTGGAGTTGAAGCACAAGATCAGCCCTGATTGTATGGTGCTGGGAAAGCCCAGCAGGTCAGACAGCATCCGAGGGGCAGGAACATCCACATTTTGGGCAAAAGCCCTTCATCTCCTGAAACGTCGATTTTCCTGCTCCTTGGATGCTGTCTGACCTGCTGCGCTTTTCCAGCAACACTCTTGACTCTGATCTCCAGTATCTGCAGTCCTCACTTTCACCGCAGCCATGATTGTATTGAATGGTAGAGCAGGCTCAATGGGCCAAATGGCCTCCTGCCCCAGTGCCTTGTGTTCTTGTGAAGAAGCACTTCCCACAGCTCAGCCTCTGTTCTTTCCCCCATTCCAAATCCAACTTCCTTCCCAGCCAATGTTGAGCCACACGTCTCACAGCCTTTGCTAGACCCCGGGTTGACCTTCTGACTCCATTGCCATTCCTTCACCTAGCGCCGCCATTGAGTTCATCTGAGGCTGAGACCCTTAGCCTCGTCCCCTCCAGTTTCCACTATTCCAATACCGCAACAGCCACTGTCTCCATCCTTACACCCACTGGAGCACATCGAAAGCGTTGACGTCTGTATTGGAACCTGCCTCAAGTCTAGCTTGCCGTTAATTCAGACCACAATTGACTCAACCTCCATCTGATCCGTACTTTAAATTTTTGACACCCAGAATGAGCTTGCCCTTTTATAACTTATTATTGGGAGATGGTGGTGTAGTGGGAATGCCACTGGACAAGTAATCCACAGGCCTGGGCTAATGCTCTGGGACCTGAGTTCAAATCCCACCATGGCATTTAAGTTGTTATAACAATACAACAAATAACATGAACAGTGCCACAAACTATTATTTTAGCAACCCTTTAGGGAAGGAAATTTGCTGTCCTTTCCTGGTCTGGCCTACACGTGACTCCAGACCCACAGCAATGTGATTGACTCTGAACTGTCCACTGAAATGATGGAGCAAGTCATTTGGTTCAAGGCCAATAATAGAGATGGGCCTTTCCCACAAAACCCTCATCCTTTGCAAGAATAAAGAAAAGTGAAGCAGCGATCACCACCTCCTATAGCCCACCTCAAAACTTGGCTAATGCCCACCCTTCAACCCTCGCCAGTGATAACTCTGCCTCAGTTCAGGGTCCTGAACTCCCTGATTCCCAGTGACCACTTTGGTATGTTGCCTGAGCCAAACCTGATTTTCCAACATGAAGCAGATGATGTACAAGAATCCTGCAGAATCAGAGGTGTGGAAGTTGTTTGAAAGGCAGCTGGGAGACAGCCAGGCAGCAGCGTCCATTCTGGGCTGCAGACTTAATTAATGTGAAGTCTTTATGAACTGGAGCAGTCACATTTGGGTGATTTTTGACTGAACCATCGCAGTGACAAAGATTTATAATATCACAGTTTGAACTTTTGCAGAAAGTGGAAGTTTTTAAGCTGAGAACAAAATGGCTGTAGTTATGTTGGAGGCTGTTGAGAATGATCGAGGTAATATGGGGCTTTTCCTAAAAAATTTATTTTGGAGAAACAAGAGCAATTTTACACAAAAATAAAATACTGGAGAGCTGGAAATCTGAAATAAAAACCAGAATGTGGTAACACACTCAGGAAATTGGACACTGAGGGAAAATCTCTCCTGCCTCCTGTTCTATCACTGACCTTCCCATTTGTTCTTCCTTATTCTTGTCTTTCCCAGGCCCTGTCCTTATGTAAAATTTCCTACATCCCTAACTTTGTCCAGTCCTGAGGAAGCTCACTGATTTGAAATATTACATTTGGTTTTTCTCTGTCTCTGCAAATGGCTGCCTGACCTGCTGAGCTTTTCCAGCTTTTGCTGATCCTTTAATAGCCACTTTACCATGCAACAATTCCCTCTTTATTTTGACCTTCAGATTCTGGCTCCTTGGCTCAAAAATGTTTCAGAAGTAATACTTGCAAGTCATGGCAATGATTTTTTTTAGGATGTGGATAAAAAGCTGGCAGGTATGTTTCTCAGTGTCACTGCTCTTCAGTAGCACCACTTCTTGCTAATACTTGAGGTCTCATAGAAGCAAGCAATGTCCCTGTAAAAGAGCAAGGTCACACTTACAGTTCACATTTCTACACCTCATTGGGTGAAGCATTACAGACGAGTGTTAATACTGTGTGCTCGCTTGCTCTTTGCTTTTTTTTGTTATAATATATACATGTTTGCACTAATTTAGTTCCACATTAACAGTTATGAGCCCTACCAATTACAATTCAGACTAATTTGCCCAAGTCTTAAAGAAGCAGTAGCTTTTATTGGGAGTCAAGTGTTCACTGCTCTCCATCTCAATGTCTACCATTATTTAATGGTGAATACATTTCTTTGAAAACGTGAGCAAGATAATGTTGCAACCAACTCTTTTGGGCTACAGCACACAGACTGAGAGTCAGTCAGTGTGAAGAATATAATCCTTCCACATACATGATAAAAAGGGGCTACAACGGCCTTAAGAATGATTTACAATTACTCTTCTCTGGGCCCAATTGTAACAATAGTATTAACCCTTTGAGAACAGCAGTCTTTTTTTTAAAGCACTAATTCCTGAAACAAAATAAGGCTACGATGCCTCCGTTCTCCTCATAGTGTCTTATTTTGATGTACTGTAAGTGTTTGTCCTATGTTCCTCACTCTAACTGTGCTTTGTAAAAACCAGCATAATGTACGTTCATTCACACAACATTAGGCTGACAGGAGATTATGTGTGAAAAGTTGCTGCTTGAAAGCTCCTACCTTTTCAAAAACAAGATGGCCAGTTCTCAAAGGGTTAAGCACATTTCCATAATAAAGTTATATGTTATATTTGAAGGATTTCTTTTTCAAAAAAAATTCTGGAATAGCCCGTAGTTTTATTTTGTGTGCAATTCCTTTTAGCATTGATGTGTAACACAGCTCTTCAACAGTAAGACATAGACTGTTAGCACTGACGCAGAGTGTGGTTCAGGTTTAACTTGAATTTTGTAGAACGTGAATTAACTTAGGTCTATGAATATTAATTACTAGTTAATTTAATACTGTTATCCATCAGTTTTATTTTGTGTGTTCTTTATTTTTTGCTGCCTGTCCAATAGTGGGTTCTATTTAAACATAAGACACAAGGCAGTCAATATTAATCCTGGTCTTTTTTTTTATTTTCTGATTCCATATGTCCTTTGAAAAGGAAAAAAAAACCTGTAAATTGCTTAGAGCTGGGAAGCAGGTTGTGCACTTGGATTAACTTGGCATGAGTCATTTTATTTTAATACACAGAGCACATTGAAGTCTGAAGCTGTTGAGTTTCTTTCTCCTTCCCCTCTCTTGTATTGTTTTTGAAAAAACGGGTAAGACATCAGTAGATGTTTGCCAGATGGCATTGTGTAGATAGTCTACCAGAACACAAAGAGAAAAGAAAATAATAATTATGTACAACCAGACAGAAACAACCTCCAAATCTTTTAAATAGACAAGCTGCTGAAGCATATGATCATTTTACTGTTAATTTAACTAAAACTGGATTGATCTCTTGGAGATGAAAAATAAAGGAAAGATTACAATGTAGCAAAAAGAGAATTCTAGCCTTTGTAATATATATATTGCACACTAGGATAAGAAGCCATCTCTAGATCATATGGATTTTGTGTTTTTTTTTCTCTGTGGGGAGAACCTAATCCACTTAAGATTACATGGCTCTATACATGGAGACAACAACTTTTTTTATATGGTTTGGAAAAAAAATGTTCTCCAATACTTGAATATGACCCCTTGGCACCTATGTTATTGATAACTGAATATTTTTCCACTTGAATCTAGTGCTGTTAGAAATTTAATATATGTGTTTTATTTATTTGATTGGTTTTGCATGACTGATGCAAGGGTTTGAGATTTTCACTCAATAAAAACTGGAAAAAAATAGCAACTGTTGTCACTGTTGAGTTCAACTTGTTTTGTTAAGATTGCCTTTAACAGCAAGAGAGATGTCTGCCCAAGTGGCTGAAATTTCCCAGCAATGGGATAAATAGAACAAGAGCTGGCCAAGTTGGTGGCTAGAGAAATGTAGGAAATTCAGGGCAGTGTGTGTGAGAGAGAGAGAGAGAGAGAGAGACAGAGAGAGAGAGAGAGAGCGCGAGCGAGTGCAATGAGGCCATTGAGTAATCAGAGCTTTACCTTTTGGACAAGGTAAACCCATAGAAAGGCCAGTTTAGATGAAGGTAGCATTAAAATCAAATAAAATTAACCCATCGAGTGTTACAACCATCTTTCCAATACAAATGCGATTTGAATGTTATATGTGCGCAGTTCCTGGCATTAGACACTCACTGCAGCAACCCATGCTGAATGGTCATTGCTTTTCCAAACCTATCCTTAACCTGAAGAAGGGCTTATGCCCGAAACGTTGATTCTCCTGCTCCTCGGATGCTGCCTGGCCTGCTGCGTTTTTCCAGCACCACATTTTTCAACTATCCTCAACCTTGGGTGGTACAATGGTTTGCACTGTCTCCTCACAGCACTAGGCACTTGGGTTCGATTCCACCCTCTGGTGAATATGTCGAGCTTGTACATTTTACCTGTGTCTGTGTGCATTTCCTTTGGGTGCTTCAGTTTCCTCCCACAGTCCAAAGATGGGCAGGTCAGGTGAATTGGCCATGGGAAATGCAGGGTTATGGGATAGAGTAAGGGTGTGGGTGGGTTGCTCTTCAGAGGGTCATTGTGGACTTGATGGGTTGAATGGACTGCTCCACACTATGATTTTTCCTTTTTGAAGTTCAAGTCCTCAAGTATTGTTGCCCAAATCCAGTGAAAACCTTATCATTCACTCTTTCCTATTAGATTCATTGTCTGCCAAAAATAGGAACAGGAGTAGGCCATTCAGCCCTTCAAGCCTACTCCCCCATTCAATATGATCATTGCTGAACATCCCACTCAGTCCCCTGTTCCCACTTTCTCCCCATATCCTTTAATCTCCTTAGACCTAAGGACTATATCTCCTTCTTGAAAACATTCAGTGTTTTGGCCTCAACTGCTTGCTGTGGTAGTGAATTCCACAGGCTCCCCAAACTGGATTAAGAAATTTCTCTTCATCGCAATCTTAAATGGTCTTATCCTATATCCCCTGGGACACCCCTCCCCTCATGAACTCCTAGATCGAGACCCCAGTGGTCTTCAGGAGCATCCTTCCTGCCTTTCCCCGTCTCATTCGGTAAGAATTTTTTTAATTATTAGATTCCCTACAGTGTGGAAACAGGCCCTTCGGCCCAACCAGTCCACACCGACCCTCCGAAGATTAACCCACCCAGACCCATTTCCCCCTGACTAAATGACCAAACACTATGGGGCAATATAGCATGGTCAATTCACCCTACCTGCACATCTTTGGACTGTGGGAGGAAACTGGAGGAAACCCACACAGACACGGGGAGAACGTGCAAACTCCACACAGACAGTTGCCCAAGGCTGGAATCGAACCTGGGACACTGGTGCTGTGAGGCAGCAGTGCTAACCACTGAGCCACCATGGTCTATGAGATCCCTCCCTCGATCTTTTTGAAGACTATCAGAGGATTGTCTAATTTTCATCTGGGAAGGTATGAAACAAGGAGCTCGTGCTTCTGAGATGGGGCAGAGTCCATGATAGAGTGGCACACTCAAAGGGGTGTTCATTGAAAGGGCTGGATAGACTCTGTGCCTGAACACAATGTTCTTCTTTCAGTCTCATATCCACGATACATCCTGTCAGTGAAAGAGCAAAACATAGCCTCAATGGTCATACCTTCAACAGGACGGGGGAGTTAAGCTGATAACAGCATTGCTCGATCAATTACTTGTTACAGATCTAATAATAATTTGGTGAACTCTTAAATTTTCCACTATGCTACAACATGATATTATCACGGGTCCTATTTATAAAACTGGGTGTGAGACAATATGACCATTGTTTGTGGAGCAGGGAAGTTTTGACACTGAGGATGACACCTTGCCCTGCAACCACCAGTGACCTTAGCACTTAATGTGTTTTCAAATTCTTTACTTTGCAAAATCTGTTCAGCTCCTCTGTAGCTCAGTGTCAGAGATTATTTCCATATAAACTCATTGCGCCATCGTTGAACATTACACTCCCTGAGGACCAGTGCCTGGTGGGGGCATGATGGAGTGGGCAGCCCTGCCATAAGAAATAGGAAGTAGGCCATTCAGCCCCTTTGAGGATCCTCCACCATTCAAAAGGATCATGGCTGATTCAATATTGCTCATGTCCGCTTTCCCATCCTTTCCCGGCTGATCAAGAATCAGACTTAAATAGAAACAAGGATTCCATTTCCCACAGTTCCCTGAGCTCCATTAGCTCATTGAACTGTCATGTCACCTTGCCATGTCACCATGACAGCATTAGCAGAGAGGGTAGCACTGAGGCTGAGCCTGACTCTGTGAGATAAAGATAAACTATTTCCACAGGTTGGGGGTTCTAGAACTAAGCGGGATGGTCTGAGAATGAGGGCGAGTGTTCAGCAGAGACATTAGGCAGCGCTCCTTCACACAAAGGGTGGGAGAGGTTTGGAACTCTCTTCCATTCATGGTAGTGGACGGTCGATCAGTTGTTAATTTTAAATCTGAGATAGATACATTTTTGCTAAAGCAAAGGGATTAAGGGATATGGGCCAAAGTCAGGTAAGTGGAGTTAGGTCACAGATCAGCTGTGATCTCATTGAATGACAAAGCAGGCTCATGTGGTCGAATAGCCTACTCCTGTTCCTTTGACCTTCCCACCTTGTCTGCGCTTTCAGATACACTGACTTCAAAGCCCACCCAACCCCCAACCATTGAGAACAATGGGGTCACACGGACCAGTTCTGAGCTCTGATCCACGACCCATAACATTGGCATGTACTGGGTTTTAACCTGAGACTATCCTCATGACGCAGAGTCAATCATAGGCTGAATTTGCCAGGCCATCCACAGAGTGTATCAGCTGATGGTTAAACCCTAACATATTAACCTAAAGAGAAAAGTAACGAATTAATATGGATTGAAAAATTGATGCAAAGACTAGGCAATGTAGATGACATTATTTATCATTTGATGGCACAGAACTGGAATATTATTAAAGAAAAGACATTCTGTCAAACCTTTCAGCCTAAAACTAATCAAGATAGATTGGAGAATACTTGTATTATAAATTGTTGTTTCCTTTGTAATTTGGCATTTTTTTGTGTGTGCCCTGATGAATGCAAGGTGGAAATTTTTGTTAGTACGTCTCTATTTTTCAGCATCGTAAAATGTTAATTTTGAGAAGGTACTGGATAAAAAAAAGTACTGGATCCATGGTAAAAACAGGCACATAAAATTAAGGAGAAATATGCTTTAATGACTGACTGATTACAGAAGTGAGACCAGTTTTTTTTGACATTGATGGGATGTGACATGACTCAGAAATCTGTGCTGGAAACTCTCAAAATTTTCACCTCCACAGACACAGACAGAATAGGATTAAATTAGGGAGGGAGCTTGACAAACTATGAGGGAGGGAGCTTGACAAACTATGAGGGAGGGAGCTTGTGGAAGGATGGTCTTGTGCAGGTGCTAAATGCTTTGGAGATTAAAACAGCATTTCGTTGGCGGCAAATCGCACCACAAGAAATCAAATCCAAACAGCACGACTCTTACCGAGAGCGAAGGAACAGGAACATTCTAAAGCTTGGAAAGTAAGAGTGTTTAAACTTTTAAAAAACACAAGAAATGTGCTTTTAGGCTGTGGGTAGGATATTGAATTTGACCAGCATCATTTAGACCCCAGTTGGGATTTCAAGCAGAATGCTGGAAAGGCAAGATTAAAATGAAATTTTGCCATAATCCCAAAAGACAATAGGGCCACCCTGTCATTGGATTGAGAGAGAGAGAAAGAGAGATGACTGGCAGTGAGTTTAACCTGATGGTCACCATGCCTCAGGTAAGGGGAGAGGTTGAAAAGCAGAGTCTTTCACGGTAAACTCAGTCAGGGATTGAACCCAGACTGCTGGCATCACTCTGTATTACAAATATCTGTCCCAACTAATCGACCCCCATAGCGTGTTACAGACAATTCCCGGGGTTGCCAATGGGTTCCATTCCTGAGTTAATATGCAAGTTGGGACACAGTGCAGGACGTTGTAAAGGAACTGCTTGTAAGAATGGGTTTGTAGGTCGGGTCTTTAAAATCATATCCCTGTGTAGGATCACGTTCACAAATACAAACATTTGAAAGTCGACATTTGTAAATTGGGGACCCCTTGTATTACAGACATAGAAACAGAGCAGAAATTCAACGGAATCCAAAAGGACTCTGGATTCTGACGGAACGCTTGAGAAACTGGACAGGAACAATGCATTGCAGCTGTTAGAAATCAGAAATGAATAATCAGGTCAGGCAGCATCTGTGGAGAGGGAAACACATTTCAGTAAATTGCAACATTTAAGAGGCATTTGATTGGGTATATGAATAGGCAGGGTTTGGAGGGATATGGGCCGGGTGCTGTCAGGTGGGACTAGATTGGGTTGGGATATCTAGTCGGCATGGACGGGTTGGACCGAAGTGTCTGTTTCCATGCTGTTCATCTCTATGACCTTTCACTAGAACCTGATGCATGAATGATTAGGAAACAAAATAATTTACCATAAGAAACTATCAAGTTAAAGACTGTGACTGGTATACATTTTATATCTTATACCCTGGAGCTCTGCAGAGATGACATTCACTTCAACATGAGGAACTGTTTCTCATCTTAATGTATCCTCCATATTTACTGCTTCCAGCCATGTCTAACAGTTTGTTTAATTTCCTCTGAATCCACATCCAGGCTGAACTAATCAATCAGCTCTGAAGAAGGATCATATCGGATTCAAAACATTAATTCTGTTTCTCTCTCGCAGATGCTGCTAGGTCTGCTGAGTTTCTCCAGCACAGTCTGTTTTAATTAAACACAGGAAATGACAATAATGAAGAAATTCATATAATCTAATGCAGAGTAACAGACACAACAGCATCATTTAATATGAAAGGGGAGGGAAAGGTGATTATTGTGGAGCACTGTCACTAAAGAATTCACAGTATAGTCTGGGGCGCAATTATTTCTGTGATCGAACGGAACAAAGTAAGGCAAGGTTTGTGAATGAAAACAGTTTTCAGAAATCTATTCTCTACTGAATGTTCAGGATTGTATATGAGACAAGTGGCACATTAGAAAACTCTGATAACTGGTGTTTCTTTTCAGTAAGAAGAATGGTTGTGCGTGCATTGTTAAATATAGAACAGTACAGCACAGGAACATCTGAAGATCAGTTTTATTACTTTAATCGAGGAACTACATGTGTACACACCAGGAACTTCTCAAATAGTCATTTTGCATGGAGCAGCTGTAGTTTTTATAGTTTTACTGTAATTGCTAAGGATGGTGCGGAGAACTCCACAATGATATTAACATGAGACAGGACATTCTCAATCCCCAATCTCTCATTCCTAGGCCTTTAATGCACACTCTTATCCATGTTTTTCATAATCTCTGCATTATGCAGTGCGTGTTTTTGTTGCTACTGTTTCTTCTTGTGATGACCTATTTGTTGGGAAGAGCTTGTATTTTCCTTGATGAGATGACCCTTTAAAACCAAAACATTGTGGACAAGTATTCTGAAATTCAGGGATCAGTAGCGTCCTGGTTATGACCTCATTAGGTTTCCAAGAAAAAAATGCCCATGTGACCTGAGGAATGAGCTGCTAAGAAGCAAAGGGTAAACAGAAAGCTAATTGCAGTGTGCTTAGACTGTCTGTTTGGCAATGCAGGAAGACACTGTAATTTTGAGTAGACTCAGAGAAATGTACAGGATGGAAACAGACTCTTTGGTCCAACTCGTCCATGCTGACCAGATATCCTAAATTAACCTAGTCCAATTTGCCAGCATTTGGCCCATATCCCTACCAGCCTCCACCACTTCCTCTGGCAGTTCATTCCATACACGTATCACCTGTGTGAAAAAGTTGTCCCTCAGATCCCTTTTAATTCTTTCTCCTCTCACCTTAACCTACACCCTTTAATTTTTGACTCCCCTACCCTGGAGCAAAGACCTTGGCGTTTTACACTATCCATGCCCCTTATGATTTTATAAACCTCTATAATGTCACCCTTCAGCCTCTGACGTTCCAGGGAAAACAGCCCCAGCCTATTCAGCCTCTCCCTATAGCCCAAATCCTCCAATCCTGGCAACACCCTTGTAAATCTTTTCTGCACCCTTTCAAGTTTCACAACAAGAGGGAACAAACCAAGATTTGTCCCGAATGGAACAGTTCTGTGTTTTGGAAACAAATCATGGTGTTGAACCAACTCTGAGAATAGAGCAGAGACTGTGTTACTGTGTATGTTCTACAGTTGCAAAGAACAAAGAGGTGAAAGGCACAGGATTATGAATTGGTCAAGACTCATTGCTTCTGTTTCAGTGTTGCCAGAATCAACCAAAACATTTGAAGACCAACAGAAAAGGGCACCTTCAGGATTCTGCACTATCTGGACTATCGTGTGTCAAGCGCAGGAAGATTCATAGACATGCATCTTCTGGTGGGAACCCTGTCCATGAGCTTCAGATGGAGTATGGTGGTAGGGAAAGGTCAAAATCTGTGAGATGCACATGGTGCCACATCTGTGCAAGTAGTATTGGGTGTGTTTGATAACTAGGCAAGACCTGGCGTTTGGATTGATTATTTGAAAAGAAAATTGCCTTTCACATGAAATATCTTTCCCTGTCAATTAAAGCTCAAGATTTGGTTTAATCCAGTGAACATTCTAAACGTTATAGTCAGTTTTCTTCCTGTTGACAATGAGGAGATGATTTTCATTTTATTTTAACATTATTGGTGTTCATGGAGATTGTAGTACTTCCTTTCTCTAAATCCATTGAAAATCCTCTGCAGTATTCTACCCAAGTCACATTCTTCCAGTGTATTTTTACAGCCTTGCGTTTGGTTTAGTGAAGATCATGGTTTCCATCTTCCAAGTCTAATATTATTTTATCCTCCCTGCTCTATCAGCTGGAGATTTGGCAGCTCAGAACCTGTGACCTCTGGTCCACGTGACTTACTACCACAGAATCTTTGCCATTGTCTTTAAAACAGTGAGAGGAACTGGGATATGATTGAATAATTCTTTGAGAAGTATCTCTAATTCCTCTAGAGTTGAGCTTTGGTGGAACCAAATCTTGCACCAAATCCTTGAAAACACAAGAGTGTTTGTGTTGCTTTATAACCGATCATGGAGGTTTTAGGTCAGTTAATATGTTTTAGCTCATTTGTTAATTAAAATTTATTAAACAAATCAGCTAATAAATACCTGGCCATGTAAATTGGAGATGTACACCAGAAAGCAATAATGTCCCTTCCAATGCTGCCCTTAACACAACAAACAATACAATTACAAAGTCTTCAGGAATGGGCAAGTTGGAATGGTCAATACACAAGAATGGCATACAATCTCAAAAAACACAATCTGTGTGGCAATAAACTGAGTACAATAATAGGTCCAATTTCTTAAAAATTGTGAAAGACTCAGAGATGAGTCACCAAAGGAGCTACTGGTCAATCCAATGACACTGAGCAATAATTTGAGGTAGAAATTTGTCAAAATGATTTCAACATAATTTAGGACATAAAGTTCGTAATTTCTACTCTTTTTATAAAAGCAAAGGCACATTCAATAAAAATGATGTTTAGTAAGCTGGAGGTGCCACTAAATAAACTTCATTCATTTTTGAAAGTGATTTAACTACAATTCTTGTGATGAATGACTTCAACACAGCTTCCCAATTAAATTAGTCACATAACTAATGGGCTGCCTCTCAGCACCAGGGACCCGGGTTCAATTCTAGCCTCGGGCGACTTTCAATGTGGAGTTTGGCACATTTCTCCCAGTGTCTGTGTGGATTTCCTCCGGGTGCTCCGGTTTCCTCCCACAGTCCAATGATGCGCAGGTTAGCTAAATTGCCCAAAGTGTTCAGGGATGTGGAGGCTAGGTGCATTAGTCAGGGGAAACATGGAGAAATAGGATAGGGGAATGGGTCTGGGTGGTTTACTGTTCAGAGCGTCCACGTGGACTTGTTGGGCCGAAGGGCCTGTTTCCACACTGTACGGGTTCTATGATAACTAACCACTGGCAGCAGATCAGACTGTACATACACAGTGTGGTCTCACACTGTTGTATTTGTCTACATACTATCAATCCATTTCAAGCTCAACGTTGAGGAAGATTGGAAGGATGTGCTGATAGGCTAAGATGGAGGAGGCTTGTGTGGAACATAAAGGCTATCACAGACCAGTTGGGCTGAATGGTCTGGTTGTGTGCTTTAGATTCTGGGTATCTCCATCCTCTCTATCTCCTATCACAGAGTCTCTGTGACACCTACTACACTGTATCATGGAGTGTGCAGTTCCGCCTCTGTCTCTCGGATGATCAGTGAGGAATCACTAAGATCTTCCTTCCTCATGCACTCTCAGCCTCTCACTCTGTGCCCCTGTCGGACCAGCTGAGATTGGGTGCTCGTGATTTGTCTGAGCACAGGGTTCTACTTTGCATGCAGGAAACAGGGTGAGAGAAAGGCCAAAAGCAGAAATTACACCACTTCCCCACACTGTAACTTCACTGCACCTTCAGGAAGATTAATGATTAATGTATATTGCAGGATAAGCTGAGCTCTGGACTGTTTGTTGTCACACTACAAATTGTGGTGTCTAAATGTAACAAATGTGGATCTCATTTACTTGAAGATCTCTTGTGGAGTTTCTCTATAAAGACAATGTAGAGCGAGCTCAAACACACCCCATGCCTTGACTGTAACAATGCAGAAAGCCTGTTATCATGTGACAACAGATGGCTGCTTGGCTTATTTGCATGTTGAGCTCTTAAAGGGACATCATGCCAAGATAGTAACACACTTGATTGGACAAATGCCTTCAGAGATGAAGTCTGTAGTTTCAGCCAATATTACTATCCCTCAAGATTGCCATTGCATTGTTAATGTTCTATACAATGGAAAACCAGAGTTCCTATCTGTCTCAGAACATTTGTGGAGGTATTTAATGGAATAAAAGGTGAATTTTAGGACAAACCTGTTCATACTGCTGCCAGTTAAAGGGCTGCAGTGTCAGGGGTCAGGTAAAAAGCTGGTGGCCACTCATTGCTGCTTATACAGTCATATAGCCCGAGAGATGTACAGCACGGTAATAGATCTTCCAGTTCAACTCATCCATGCCGACCAGATATCCTAAAGTAATCTAGTCCCATTTCCCAACTTTTGGCCCGAACCTCTCTAACCTTTCCTGTCTTACTGGTCTTTGGAATACAGGATCAAACACTTTCACAAAATGAAGAGAGAGGAAAGAAATGTGACAGCAACTTGAAAATTGGAAGGGGAGTAGTTTCAACACTTGTGTGGTGCAGGTAGTTGGGTACAATGTAGAGCAACAGATGGTTAGCAATGTATTTCAAAACATTGAGGGCACAAAATTATTTGGGGCTGATATGTGTACATTTGAAAGTAGAACGTACATCATAAAAACACCAGAAAATGCTATAAATACCCAATGGATGAGGACCAGCTGTGGAGGGAAATGCAGTTTACAATTCAGATCAAAGAACTGAACACAAACCTTAGTTGGTCCATCTCTCTTCAGCTCTTGACTCATGCAACAAAACCAGAAAAACATGGCTACTTCAAAACTCTTCTTTTTTAAAAAAAGTTCTTATTTAACTAAAAGGCTTCCCTTCACTTTCACCTGTCCTAAAAGTTAGATCACTTCCTTGATAAGACTTTTGTCAGCAATTGCCTTTTCTGTATACCTTAGCTCCAGGCGGTAACCATAATTTAATCTTAAACAGCAAGCGTTGAATATTTGTAAAAATCCAGTCTACTCCTATTCCCATCTTGTACCTTTACATCCACACTCACAGCAACAGCGGACCCCTAACTGATTGGATTTCTCTCCACTTCAATTGGTCAGGCCTCAGAGCCACTGGGTAGCACTGACAGTCTTAGATGTATATAGTGGTTGCCATAACTACCAGACACTTCATAGCCCTTACAGTCACTTAAGTACTTTTGAAATATATTCACTACAATACAGGAAACAGGACAGCTAACGTATACACAGCAAGCTCCTACAAACAGCAACATAACACCTCAGTGATGGGCAAGTTGTTGGAGGGAATCCTGAGGGACAGGATGTACATGTATTTGGAAAGGCAAGGATGGATTAGGGATAGTCAACATGGCTTTGTGTGTGGGAAATCATGTCTCACAAACTTGATTGAGTTTTTTGAAGACGTAACAAAGAAGATTGATGAGGGCAGAGTAGTAGATGTGATCTATATGGACTTCAGTGAGGCATTCGACAAGGTTCCCCTTGGGAGACTGATTAGCAAGGTTAGATCTCATGGAATAAAGGGAGAACTAGCCATTAGGATACAGAACTGGCTCAAAGGTAGAAGACAGAGGGTAGTGGTGGAGGGTTGTTTTTCAGAGTGGAGGCCTGTGACCAGTGGAGTGCCACAAGGATCGGTGCTGGGGCCTCTACTTTTTGTCATTTACATAAATGATTTGGATGTGAGCATAAGAGGTACAGTTAGGAAGTTTGCAGATGACACCAAAATTGGAGATATACGCAGGTAGATAGAATAGTGAAGAAGGCGTTTGGTATGCTTTCCTTTATTGGTTAGAGTATTGAGTACAGGAGTTGGGAGGTCATGTTGCAGCTGTACAGGACATTGGTTAGGCTACTGTTGGAATATTGCATGCAATTCTGGTGTCCTTCCTATCGGAAAGATGTTGTGAAACTTGGAAGGGTTCAGAAAAGATTTACAAGGATGTTGCCAGGGTTGGTGGATTTGAGCTATAGGGAGAGGCTGAGTGGGTTGGGGCTGTATTCCCTGGAGCGTCGGAGGCTGAGGGGTGACCTTATAGAGGTTTACAAAATTATAAGAGGCATGGATAGGGTAAATAGACAAAGTCTTTTCCCTGGGGTCAGGGAGTCCAGAACTAGAGGGCATATGTTTAGGGTGATAAGGGAAAGACATAAAAGAGACTTAAGGGGCAACTTTCTCATGCAGAGGGTGGTACGTGTATGGAATGAGCTGCCAGAGGATGTGGTGGAGGCAACATTTAAGAGGCATTTGGATGGGTATATGAATAGGAAGGATTTGGAGGGATATGGGCCGGGTGCTGGCAGGTGGGACTAGATTGGGTTGGGATATCTGGTCGGTGTGGACAGATTGGACTGAAGGGTCTGTTTCTATGCTGTACATCTCTATGACTGTATGACTAATAACCAGAATTTGTAATATTGGATAAACATTGGGCAACGTTATGGATGGTGATATAATCCGAACCCTGACACACGATTGAATTAGTACTAGGGACCTGTACTGAAAAGTCAGCTGGGACCTCAGTTTACATCTCATCAAAAAAACGTTTTTTCTGACAGTGCAGCACTCTTTCTGTACTGCACTGGAGAGTCAGCCTTCTTATTTGTCCTGGAGTACACAGGATGCTGGCTCAGAGACAAGACTCTGCATTCATTACCAACTCAGCATAGGCCAAAGCCTAATTCATTGTTTGTGTGAACGTTTGTGGAGATGGACTGGGCATGTTCTAATCATAGTATCTCTACAATGAGGAAAGAGGTCATTCGGCCCATTGAGTCCATACTGACCTCTGAAGAGCATTCCACCCAGACCCGTCCCCTACCCTGTAACCCGGGACACTATGGTACAATTTAGCATGGCCAATTCACCTGACCTGCACATCTTTGGATTGTGGGAGGAAACCGGAGCACCCGGGAAGAATGTGCAAACACCACATAGACAGTCACTCGAGATTGGAATCGAACCGGGTCCCTGATGCCATGAGGCAGCAGTGCTAACCACTGAGCCACCCTCCCTACTCAGTGCTATATCTAAACTGCAAACTCCCAATCAACTCATTACCAAAACTGACAGTTAACCAACTCCTTGGCCATATGTTTCCAAGAACAGATGTGCAGAAAGACTGGTCCTTGGATCTTCCCTGAAAATGTGTTGCTGGAAAAGCGCAGCAGGTCAGGCAGCATCCAAGGGGCAGGAGAATCAACGTTTCGGGCATAAGCCCTTCTTCAGGAATGAGGAAAGTGTGTCCAACAGGCTAAGATAAAAGGTAGGGAGGAGCGTTGGAATTGCGATAGGTGGAGGGAGGTCAAGGTGAGGGTGATAGGCCAGAAGAGCTTCTGTGCAGAGGAGATGACCTGGGGTGTGCAGTGAGAGAGGGACTCACTGAAATCCTTGTAGAGGGAGGAAGAGAGCTTCTTCAAGGAAGGCATCCTTGTAAGAGGATTCGCAGTAGGTTAAAATCTTCAAGGAGAAAGTGAGGACTGCAGATGCTGGAGATCAGAGCTGAAAATGTGTTGCTGGAAAAGCGCAGGTCAGGCAGCATCCAAGGAACAGGAGAATCGACGTTTCGGGCATAAGCCCTTCTTCAGGAATGAGGAAACTGTGTCCAGCAGGCTAATATAAAAGGTAGGGAGGAGGGACTTGGGGGAGGGGCATTGGAATTGTGATAGGTGGAGGGAGGTCAAGGTGAGGGTGATAGGCCGGAAGAGCATCAGCATCTGCAGTCCTCACTTTTTCCTCGAAGATTTTAACCTACTGCGAATCCTCTTACAAGGATGCCTTCCTTGAAGAAGCTCTCTTCCTCCCTCTACAAGGATTTCAGTGAGTCCCTCTCTCACTGCACACCCCAGGTCGTCATCTCTGCACAGAAGCTCTTCCGGCCTATCATCCTCACCTTGACCTCCCTCCACCTATCGCAATTCCAACGCCCCTCACCCAAGTCCCTCCTCCCTACCTTTTATCTTAGCCTGCTGGACACACTTCCCTCATTCCTGAAGAAAGGCTTATGCCCGAAACATCAATTCTCCTGTTCCTTGGATGCTGCCTGACCTGCTGCGCTTTTCCAGCAACACATTTCCCGCTCTGATCTCCAGCATCTGCAGACCTCACTTTCTCCTTGGATCTTCCCACAACCTGGAATTTGCATCATCACATAGGGCTCCTCTTTCTGTTCAGATGGGGGAAATGTCCCAGCATATTGAAGTCCATGCCATTTGTCCCTGCAGAATCTCCACAACAGTAAAGTGCAGACGATCCCTCAGTAAATGGGACATGAACAAAGATTCTGATCAGTTTGTGTTTGTTAGAACGAGGAGCAGAAGTTTGCAATCCAGCCCCATGAGCCTGCTCCACCAGTCAGTAAGAGCTATTAGAGTCATAGATATGTACAGCATGGAAACAGACCCTTCAGTCCAACCTGTCCATGCCAACCAGATATCCCAACCCAATCTCGTCCCACCTGCCAGCACCCAGCCCATTTCCTTCCAAATCCTTCCTATTCATATATTCATCCAGATGCCTTTTAAATGTTGCACTTCTACCAGCCTCCACCACTTCCTCTGGCAATTCCTCAATGCCATGTCCTAGATTTTCTAGGCAGAGCTGGATGGTGAGGCTGCTTGCCAAAGAGACAAGCGCCTAATCCCACTTGGTTTAGAAATCGGGTTTGATGAGAAAGTAGATGAACTTCTGAGGCTTCCTGTGACCTCAGTAGTTGTATTAGGACCCTGCTGGAAGGTCAGAGCTAGTACAGCTCAGAGCATGCTGCTGTGTTGCCACACCATCAGGTACAGATTAAACATGAACAATGTTTAAAACAAACCAACTGAGCAGAGTTTGTGTGAAAATCTGAAGAACCCATGCTGAAATATGTGACGGTGAACAATACGCCAAAAATCACATTAGGTTAAGTAGCCAAGTGAAGAAATCCCTTGAGCTATTTGTGAATTTACACTTTAATCACAGCACTCGATTGTGCACTATTTTAGTTTAAATGTAAAGAGCTAACTGCATTATGGAGACTGGGAGCATTATGAGTTTCATGAGCTGAACTTGTTTTTTTATCTACCATTACGACTTCCATTTACAGCAGACAATACAATGAAATCAATGGTTTTTAAACAAATGAAAGATATTCTGTGACAGATTTCCCCTAAAATTATCAACCAAACAAAAGCTCAAGAGTTTCAGTCCAATTGTGTGGCTTTGATTTTAAATTAATGATTAATTTAATTTGTAAATGTGAAGTGTATTTGCACCTGTCTCTCATGTATGGCACAGAGAATCCCATCAAAAATCAACACCTTGATGATAAAATATGTTAGAAACAACCAATTTCTGTCATTCCATCTATTATATATTGAAAATGAGCTCTCTTTATTTCAAAAAGTGAATGTAACGTTACTTATACATCACAGCTTTTTGCAACAAAGTCCCTAATATCCATTAGCCTTTTAATGTAGTTAAAATGTCATTTTTGATGAATTTCTTTTTTAATCACTTCATCAACAATGATTATTAAAATTCTCTGTGAACCTCATACAAATTGACCTGAAGCTGTGTTTAAAAGGTTTTCTTTTACAAATTCAGTAAAATAATTAGCAAAGTAACCATGTTAAAGCTATCACTGAATATCCCATTTCCTACAGTCCTTATCAACACAATGTAACATAGATTTTTGACACAGATACAGCTCCTATTGTAACAGATTTTCTTCCACTCTGAAGGGCCAGTTTCTATCCATATTTCCCATTATTTAATACCTGTCTCCCACTGTAGGCAGCTGACCACATCCCCACAAGTTTCATCATGTGGAAGGCATCACTGGGGAGATGAATTCTGTGGAACAAGGCAGCAACTCCATTAGCTAATGTGGAGCAATATTGGGAAGGGTCTTCATCAGGTCCTGCTTATTCAAGCCATTGACACAGAAACAAGACAGCATCAATGAAAATCTAGAACATGGCATTGAGGACAGCTCTCACTGTCTGGTGGAGTAGGCCAGGGGCCGGATTGTCAATTCTGTTCCTAGTTCTTGGCTCTTCTGTTCTTGACAATGTGGAATGGCCAATTATCATTGACCTTTCTGTAGAATATGTTTGAAGCCTGAGCCAAAGCATCGTGGAGATTGTTCTCACGAGCCTGTCAAATTCATCATCACCTTTCATCGAAAGACCGTAAACCTGAGTTTGAAACAACGTCTAGACTGTTCCACGATAAGACACTGGTTAGGAAATAGCTACCGGCCCAGATCACCAGGGGCGGCTTACTGTAAAATTGGAATTCCAGTTTGTAGTCTCCAGAATCAGACACAATGCATTGACATTCATGAGGTACATGGACAGGGTAAATTGACAAGGTCTTTTCCCTGGGTTGGAGAAGTGCAGAATTAGAGAGCATAGATTCAGGGGGAGAGGGGAAAGATATAAAAGGGACCTAAGAGGTAAACTTTTTCACACAGAGGGTGGTGCATTTTTGTATGGAGTGATCTGCCAGAGGAAGTGGTGGAGCCTGGTACAAATACAACACTTAAAAAGCATCTGGATGGGTATATAAATAGGAAGGGTTTAGAGGGATATGGGCGAAGTGCTGGCAATTGAGACCAGTTTAGGATATCTGGTCAGCAGAAGATTAAAGGAGATTAAAGGTACAGGTGATGAAATATCTGAAATATTTTAGGTTGAGTGCTATTGGCAACTGGGAAAATGCCATACTGAGGGAAGGCATCTGTTGGGGTAAACTGGAATGTGATGCAAATTGTCACTTGCAATCACACCTTTCAATTCCAACAACTGAACCTTTGGTCCTCCATTCACCAATCCTTCATCAGCTCGTGATTGACTTAGCTGTTTGTCTTATCCTTGGAACACCCTTTGCCCATTTCCCATCAAAACTGATCCTCCTGCTAAGGCCTCATTTTTTGTTGCTTCAAGTCAATGAGGTAGAGGGGTCAGTGATTCATATAGCGAACAGCGTTCACACAAGCTCTGCATTCTGATGGAAGTTACCAGACTCAAAATATCAACTCTGTTTCTCTCTCCACAGATGCTGTCAGACCTGCTGAGTTTCTCCAGCACTTCCTGTTCTTGTTTCAGATTTCAAGCACCTGCAGTTTTTTCTGTATATGTCACCAGCCCTCGTTAGACTGCTGTCTTCATCCTTTGTAAATATCCAGAAACTCTGCTGCCTTTATCCAATCCCACACCAATTCTTGCTGACTCATCTCTCTTGTCCTTGCTGATCTATTAAGATCTCATTCTCCAATGTCTCCAATCTAGCATTTCCATTTTCAACCAGAGATTTTATTCATTCTTTCATGGGATGTGAACATTATTGGCTGGGCTAGCATTAGTTTCTTATCCCTCACCACTCTTGAGAAGGTGGTGGTGAGCTGCTTCCTTGAAATGCTTCCTGAAGAAGGGCTAATGCCCGAAACGTCGATTCTCCTGTTCCCTAGATGCTGCCTGACCTGCTGCGCTTTTCCAGCAACACATTTCCATCCTTGAAATGGTAAATTCTAAGTGTTGTAGGTAAACCCACAATGCCGTTAGGGAGGGAATTTCTGGATTATGAGTCAGTAACACTAAAGGAACAGCAGATATATTTCGAAGTTGGAATAGTGGGTGGTTTGGAGGGAAGCTTGCAGGAGGTGGTGTTCCCATGTTTCTGCCATCCTTGCCCTTCTAGATGGAAGAGGTCACAGGTTTAAAAAGTGCTGTCTAACGGAGATCAGCAAATTGTTTTAGTTTATTTTATAGATGGTATATCGTGTGTCAATGGTGGAGGAAATGTATGTTAAGATGGTGCCAATGAAGTGGGTTGCTTTGTCCTGGATGGTGTCAAGTTTCTTGAGTGTTGTTGGAGCTGCACCCATCCAGGCAAGTAGGAAGTATTCCACCACACTTCTGACTTGTACCTTGTAGTCAGTGGTCAAGGTTTGGGGAGTCAGGAGGTGAGTTACTTGCCACAGTATTCCCATCCTTTGCCTGTTCTTGTAGCCTCTATACATATATGCCTGGGCCAGTTCAGTTTCTGATCAATGGAAACCCTGGATATTGATAGTGCGGAGGGCGGGGGCAGGGGGAGGGGAATAAAGTGACTGTAATGCCATTATTGTCACCAGTGGGGAGATTACAAGATGGCTAGAGTGTGCAAAAACCATATCTAGAGCAATGGAGCAATCCTGAACATTTAGAACTGGAGAAAATTAACAAGATTTGAACAAAGACATGAGACATTTAAATGGGCAATAGGCTCCATGAAGCAAAGTGTTTAACAACTTCTGGTTTAGGAAGGGTGAAACAAATAAGTGTTTAGGATATTCAGTCTATATCATTAATAAAAAAAAATTGTCCTGCAAGAAATAAACAGAACAGTGGGCACAGTGGTTAGCACTGCTGCCTCACAGCGCCAGAGATCCGGGTTCAATTCCCGCCTCAGGCAACTGTCTGTGTGGAGTTTGCACATTCTCCCAGTGTCTGCGTTGGTTTCCTGCGGGTGCTCAGTTGGCCATGCTAAATTGCCCGTAGTGTTAGGTGAAGAGGTAAATGTAGGGGAATGGGTCTGGGTGAGTTGCAGTTCGGAGGGTCGGTGTGGACTTGTTGAGCCGAAGGGTCTGTTTCCACACTGTAAGTAATCTAATCTGTAATCTAAAACTGAAGTCGCCACAGTCTTACCAGACCACTGGACTGCTGTCTCATTAGAGAGGATGGTGATGATATAATGTGAGGATCACCATACCTCAGGCAATCGAAGAGGTTGAGAAGAGGAGTCCTCAGTTGGTGCGGGAATTGAACCCATGAAGTTGGCATCACTCAGCCTGGCCAACCAGCCGTCCAGCGAACTGAGCTGAAACAGAAGCTAGAAATTAATGTGAGGGCCAATCTGCTGCAAAATCCTTCCTTTAAAGCAGACTGATTACATTGATGCCATATAGACTTAGACACAGCTCAGTACTGCACCCCTTTCCTGTTAAAGCCACTTTGACTTTAACACAATGACAGAAAGCAAGTCTATCGAGTGCCTGGTGATTATTAATACAGAAGAAAAGAAAGTGGCATCTTTCTACATCACAGCAATGTGATAGCACTGAATTTGTGGCTGGTCCAGTTGCTCTGAATCCCATTTATTTTGCAGCAGTTTGCAAATGTGAAAGACAAAGCTTGCCAAAGATTGGGTTTGCTCCGCTGGGGAAAGTGAAAGTTCACATTTCTCCTTGCACATTCCTGCCCACCCCAAATCATGTTTCAGGAAACACCAATTTGGGAATTAGTGTAAAAACTGAAGCTGGATTGACCTACGGACATCAAACACGTGTAAGAGCAGCAAGACCCTGCAGGTGTCTCCTAGCATCAGGCCACACTCCCTGACACCATTCACCTGCCTACAAACAATGCACTTCCAATTATGGTTGGAAGCGATGTTCAGCAAATTTGATAAGTTAATAAAGTTTCACAGAAGGCTTGTGGCAAAATCACAACATTTTTTCATTTTGTTATTTTGGTTGACCTACAAAAACTAAAGAAAGAATTAAAACGAACAAGTTCCTACTTGCTAATGCACATTTCTAAAAACTGACTTCCTTCAGTATGAGCACACAAAGGTCTCACATGTGGCACATATTAGGAGTGGTAATCACTCATTTTAGTTTGGGGACATGATCTAAATTGACATTTACGTTTTCAAAATTACCTCAGCTCCCTGTGCTGGAATCTGTGGGTAATTTGTGTCACTCTCACTAATGGTAAATGTCACTCCGAAAATTTCCTTGAGACTGGCAGCTCTGCAACACTTTCCAATTGAGGCCCAGACAATTAAAGCACTTCATCTGAAGGATTTTACTACTTAAACAAAAAATACAAGAAACAACATGACCAGTCACTTCATACAATTGATACCTGATCATTGATTTCAGTAGAACAACAGTAAATCCTGTAAGCATTGGATGGCCTTTAAACTTTTGACATTATTTATGTATAAACTTCTGTCCAAACGATTTCTTCTAAATATTAAACACTAAATAATTTACACAGTAGCTCTACAAATGTGCATAAGCCAAAGAATAGTTTTCATTTTTCAAAATTCATTCGTAAGGGAAGGCCTTGGCAGTGAAATGTTTTGAGTTAGTGCCAATAAATGATGTCGTACATTTTTTAAAAAGATATTTTCTAATCAGCCTTTTCCGAGAAGTGATTACTCACCTCTGGAGCAGGTGGGACTTGAACCTGGGCTTCCTCATCCAGAGGTCTTAGAATAGAATTGCTTTTTTTTGTTAACCCATAGTTGGCAATCGCAGCCTGATGTTTCACTAAAATTCCAGAGTTCAGGAATAATCCCAGTTAGGCGCCTGGAATTTCATACGTGGCCATCCCATTAGGTCAGTTATGAACACAGATTGGAAAGACTGGGAGCAGAGGAGCCTGAGGGGCAACGTGATTGAGATGTACAAAACTATGACAGGCATAGATCAGAAGACATTTTTCCCCTTGGTGGAAGGATAAATGATTGAGGGCATAGATTTAAGGTAAAGGGAATGTTTAGAGGAGATGTGGGGAAAAATGTTTTCACCTGTAAGGGTGGTAGAGACAGAAATCTTCATAACATTTAAGAAGTTAAAATAACTGCATAGAGGTTGCTACCCCATTACCAAGTACACGGATTCTGACCAGCTAGGTCAGAGCATATCCCTAGAGTGAGGAGACTCTCCCAGACCCCTATCTATATCTGTCAGCTGGGGCTCCCTGATTGGCCCAGGTTAACAACCTAATCAGGGATCCCATTCTGAATGAGGTCCACCGTCTAACCTCATTCCAATCACTACAGGAGGATTTAGATGTGCACTTGCAATGCCAAGGCTATGGGTTAAGTGCTGGGAAATGGGATTAGAATATTTAGGTGGGTGTTTTTGACCAGTGAGGATATGGCATGCTGGAGATCTCTCTGACTAGATCCCTGTGGCTCACTGGACAGCATACCTGCCTGAGTTTGAGATTATGGATTCTATTCCCTCTCCATAGATTGAGCAGGAAGATGAAAGCCCACTCTCCAGTGCAGTCCTGAGGGAGTGCTACAGCGACAGGTGCACTACCTTACAGGTGATATGTTAAACCTCAGCTTCACCTACTCTCCCAGGTGGAGGAGAAAGATCCTATGCCACAATATTGAAGAGGAGCTAGGGGATTTATTCCCAGTGTCCTAGCCAATAGTCACCCTCCATCAACAGCCAACACGTCTGTCACATTATTGTTGGGATTAAACAAATAACTAGGGAAAGTAAATCAAATTGCGTTGAAAAATGATACTGTTTTGATCCCAGTTGATGGTAACAACAGACAAGTCAGATCCCAGGTAGATCACAAATTAATTTTGTGAATTGGTTACCATGGCAATAGCCACTGAAACATACATGAGGATGCCAATGTTCTTTAACAAAAAGACACAAGGTTATTACAGAAAGCAAAAAAACAGGGCAAGATCCCGTCATCATCAGCAAAAAGAACTCTTCAGGCCTTTTCCCCCAAAAACATCCTGTCCAATATTCAATCCTAGGATAGTTCACTGCTACTTTAGCTGTAATTTCTTACCTAATCAATTCTTTCCAGTTTTAGAGGCCAAGAGACTTCTTTCTAACCCTGATAGTCTAAACCTCTTCTCAGTTTCAACAGCTTTAAAGCTTTTTGCACAAATTTTCACAACTTTGAAACTTGCCAAAGTAAACCCTTGCTCAGGAGAGAAACTGTTCTTCGGAACTAAACTTGGATTATGAATCGAACTCAAAAAACTAGTGATCTCTGTTCTGTTTTGTTTTTATAAGATGTGAGTGTCACTGGGTAGACTAATATTTGTTGTCCACCCCAGTTGCCCTTGTGAAGGACATGGTGAGCTGCCTTCTTGAACCTGAGTAATTGCAAATGGCGCTGAACTTTGGGGATATTCATGGATGATTGCACACATCTGACCTTATGGAGAGAAGGTCATTGATGAAGAAGCTAAAAGTGGTTGAATCCAGGACACTACCCTGAGGAACTACTGCAGAGATGTCCTGGAGCTGAGGTGACAGACGTCCAACAACTACAACCATGTTCCTATGTGTCAGGTATGACTCCAACCTGTGGAGAGCTTTCTCCCAATTCCCATTAGCTCCTTAATGCCACACTCATGCTCAAAAGCAGCCTCGATGTCAAGAGCTGTCACTCTCCCCTCGCCTCTGGAATTCAGCTCTTTTGTCCATGTTTGAACCAAGGCTGTAATGAGGTCAGGAGCTGTCTGGCCCTGGTGGAATCCAAACTGGGCGTCACTGAGCAGGTTATTGCTGAGCAGGTGCTGCTTGTTGGCACTGTTGATGACACCTTCCATCACTTTACTGATGATCAAGAGTAGACTGATGGGCTGGTAATTGGTCGGGTTGGATTTGTGTGTACAGGGCATACGTTGGCAATATTCCACTTTGTTGGGCTAATGTCAGTATTGTGGCTGAACTGGAACAGCTTGGGTGTGGGGGTAGGTGTTAGAGGTGGGTGGGTTTGGGCAGGGAGGTAGGAGGCACATGTTCTAAAGCACACATTTTCAGTACTATTCTAGGGCACATGTTCTATAGCATGCATTTTCAGTACTATTGCTGGGATGGTGTCAAAACTCATCTGTATATCATAAAAGTTCCAAATTGTAAATACTTTGTCAATTAATACCACTGATATGGCTAAAAATGTAACTGACATCATGGGTTTTCTTGGAAATTACATATTTACAGTGTGCCAAAAGACTTGCTGACCTCAAAAAAACCTATTACAGTCACAGAACCGAAACCAAAATCTATATTACTTCTCTTTTCAGAATCCAAATTTCCAAATGATACCATATCATACACCTTTTCACAAGACAAATGTATCTTGAGAGTCAAGATACAAACATTTATCAGTGAAATGTGCTTTTTCCTTGTTAACCACTTCTCATCCCAGTTTAAATCTTCTACTCCCAGGAGAACATTGAACAGGAGAGTCGGTGGCTGGCCCATTAGATTTACACTGGAGCACTCGTCAGATCAATTCTTATCCAACTTGGAATTAATACCCTCCTGAGAAACAGCACATTACTCTGTACCCCCTTGAAAGAAAGTGATTCTGATGAAGTTACTGTTTATGAGTCTATTTTATGTTCAAATGGTTTCTTCCCGCATAGCTGTAGCTCATTGTTGGAACAGTGGAAAACAATATAGCTCACTCTTTAGCCTCAATATCCTGCCAGGAGAAAAGATTTGGCAGAGTTATCCTGACTTAGTTCCTTCCGAGTTCAGTTTCACCAGAAGACTGGTGTGAAACGCAGGCAGAAAGACACACATCATGGATTCAGGAATTCTGCCAGTCATTTCCCAATCATCAGCACACAATTTAATTAAAACTATTCAAATATCAAAACAATTGGAACAAAAGGAAAGAGAGCAACTGCATACAAAGAGTTTATTCTTAAAGTGGATATTACCACCGTCTATCAGAGGCATTTCATTAAGCTTAATTTACATTAAATTAGAATAACAGAAAAATAAATCTGAATTATTAAAACAGACTTGGTTGGACTTGTTCTACGCTGGAAATGTGTTGCTGGAAAAGCGCAGCAGGTCAGGCAGCATCCAGGGAACAGGAGAATCGACGTTTCGGGCATAAGCACTTGTTCTACTACAAGGAACATGTCATAGAACTTACCTTCTACCACTAGATGTCACTACTTAATACAAACATGTCTGTATTGAAGGAATAGTGAGATGTTGCATTTTACCAATCTTCAGTCTTAAAGTTTAACAGTTCTATCTTTCACATCCTTATCACAACGAGCATCGAATTGTCTAGGTTTTTCATAAAAACTGATGTTCTACTTGTGAGAATTAACCATCTATTTTCACTGGTTTGATTAATGAATTAGTGTGGCATGATGGGAAATAAAGGGATTTTATCCTAAATATTCAAATGTTGAAAATATGTCCGGAAATGTTGTTCTTAAAAATCGACTTGAGCTCTGGTCACATTTTTCAACGAATGGAAAGAGAAGTTGCAAAAGGTCACTAATAAACATTAGACACTGTAAGGGTGTGATAGCGCAGTAGTAGCATTACTGGATTTGTAACCCAGTGACAGAGCAGTTCAAATCCCAACGCAAAATCTGGGGAGTTTACATCCATTGAATTCAAATAAAGCTGGAATTAATAAAAAAAAAAGTTACCTCAAGACCATATCCAAACAGGTAGAGCATCAAAGCGCCCTAAGAAAATGAGAGTCAAAAGGGAATTTCATCTAGTTGCTGCAGACACAGCTGAGGTAAAGGAAAAACGATTCTGATCAATGTTCTCTCAGCATTGCAGCAACCCAATGTTTCCAATGTCCTTTAAAGTTGCACTGTGAGAGGTTATGATTGTTGGAGACATCTCGGGACATCATTGCAAGAGATAGTCAGAAATGTCTTCAGCCCAATCATCTTCACCAATGACCTTTCCTCTATCAAAGCTTTAGATGATGACTATTTGTTGTCAGTTCCATGGTTGTTCAATTTCATTCACAATCCTGCTGGTAAAAATGCAGCTATTCTGAACAAGAGCAGGTAATTTGGTGCTAAGTTTCACATGAGAAAGGCAATGTGGACGCACTATTAAAGGACCATAACAAACAATAGGAAAGACCTCCAACAATACAACACTCTCCCAGTACTGCACTGATTATGCACTTAGATCTTGGAGTAGGTCTACACCCATGAATTATTAAATGATGGTTATGCTGCCAGCTCTTCAAGAAAATCTATCCATAAACTACACACACAGTTACAATTACTGAGCCAATTGCCAAATCACACAGCCGTATTCATTTAGATCACAATTCAAGTAGAGTTGGCTTGTTCAGAGGTAACGAAGCAGAAAAACCCAGGGGAATTTGGCTGTAAATATTTCTTCCAGTTTAAAACTTTGCCCCATTAGGCAAAAGCAACAACAGGAACAAGTTCAATAGTCAACAGCTTCAGTTAGCAAATCCCAGGTCAGGAAGTGTTTGTGACAGGGAGCAGGCAGTAAATACATATGGCAAAAGACTGCGTTAGGATTCACTCCAGCAAGTGCTGCAGTGGAATATTAGGCTGCATCATTAATTGTGGGATTTGCTGTGGCATTTGTAAAGCAGCCAAGGTGCTCTCCAAATGATCACAGATCACATTTATTAAACGGATCAGTCTGCACACAGGTTATTCAGAAAGCAGACTACTTCAAAAATAAACAAACTGAAAATCTTTTTTTGACTGCAACAAGGAACTGGAACCAATTGGGACAGTTCCCCAACATCACTGCTCGAAAACCAGAGATGTATCCATGTTTCTCAAAGTGCTCTGGGATTTTTCCTCCCAGGCTTGTTCAAGTTTCAGTTTTTGCCAACACTGTGGGACAGCCAAAATTCTCCTCTCTGAAAACAGGTCCTGACAAAGAATGCATCAGTGAACTATTTAATGAAATGCATCTTTATATGCATATAAATTGAGTGATATCCACTGATAGTGAGTTTTATTTTACATACTCAACTCCAACATCTCGATAACATTTGTACATATCTAGAAGTATGGATTCTAAACACACAAAAATTATAAACTAAAAGCTCAGCTATCCTTCTTCCTATAATACTTTATTTTTATTGATTTAAAGTGAAGAACATTAATTAAATATTATCATTAGGTTGATTTAGAACAGGAGTAAATAATACATTTATACAGTAAAATGAAAATAGAATTGCGGTTTGCTATCATGTATGTTCATCTATTCCTCCTCATCCCTCATCAATATCTTTCAATTGTCCCTGGTCACATTTTAGCCTTTAAAACAATTCAGCTGAACACAGCTATATTCGGGATGAAGATTGTGTGTGGAATTGAATATTGACATCACAAACTTGTACTTACGTGACTAAAAGGATGTGACCAGTGAATCAGCAAAATACTACTCACTGATTGCAGGAGAGAACATCAAGAGATCATTATGGAGGAGTTCTACTTAATATATCTTCCCGATGGATTATCTGATTGGAGTTTGAAAATAGGAGGGGGATAAACTATTGACAGAAAATCAGGTATAAATCATTTCCCTTTATATATTTTCGCACTCAATGAATTCAGACAAATAAACCTTCCATAAAAATTCGGAAAGTTTCCAATGAGCAAGAATCTATCATTATGCCTTTGATCACAAAACTGTAATGAGATCCTCCTCCAATCCAATTCCCAGCCCCAAACACTACTCCTTCCCTCTACCTCTTCTAAACCTCCTCCTTTCACTCAATTATGGTTGGTATCTGGATCCTACTCTCCCAAATTTCCTCCCCTATCCCCTCAGACCTTACAAACCTAATCAACATCCATCTTTTTGATTGGGACTTTGTTTGTCTCTACCCTGACCTTTACTATCCTTTTCCATTCTGCTATGAGGGAGGTATCATGGACCATCCATTACAACAAAAGGTGCTGTCTCAATTCGGGCTGTGTGGTGGAATAATTAAAGATCGGGACTTCGAGATTATTTCACTACCACCACGGTTGTGAAGAAAAAGAAATCTAACCACACACAAAAAAAGTTTAGATCACTACAACTAAATATACTCCAACATCCTTTCCCAACTTTTCCAATACTTTACTTTCCTAGCACAAGTTAGACCAAAAGAAATAGCAACAGGAGTAAGCCATTTGGTCCCTGGGGTCTGCTCCGCCATTCAATAGGATCATGGCTGATCAAACACTAATGTCCACTTTCCTGCCCTTTCCCCATAACCCTCGATTCCCTGACTGATCACAAATATCTCTCTCTCAGCCTTAAATATACACAAGGACTCTGCCTTCACAGCTCTCTGGGGCAAAGGAGCTCCAAACACTCAACACTCAGAAGAAATTCTTTCTCAACTCAGTCTTTTATTCTGAGACTGTGTCCTCTGGTCCTAGACTCTCTCATGAGGGGAAACATCCTCCCAGCATTGACCCAGTCAAGCCCTTTAAGAATCCTACATGTTTCAATGAGATGACCTCTCACTTTTCTAAACTCCAATGAGTAGTCAAACTGGACAGAAATGAATACAACAGGCATAGACTGAAAACTTGTTTTATTTTTTCTACTCAGTTTTATTGTGATATGATCAATACATTCGGGTAGAATTAGCTATATGGAACAATGCCCAAACATCTGAGGCAGCGTCAGGATCAATCAACATCCCCATAAAATCAAAACCACTTCACTCTCCATTTGTCCCATACTCACTATGTGTCATGCCTGAACAGTCAGGCAAGACAGTCATCCCAAAGTTCAGTTGTAACACTAAAATCTACAGTTGCAGTTTTAGCATTGTGGGTGAGAATAAGGTATGAATTGCTTGGTAACTGGCATAACCACCCTAAATGATTAGCAGTGGTTAAAACAGTGGCAACATTCAAAAGATAACACCTCAGAGCGTCAACTTTGATTTTAATGTCTGGAGAGTGATTGTAAAATCTGGCTTGCCATCACACGAACAAAAAAAAAAGTCAGAAACTCAACAAGGTTGTTTCTAAGTCAATGTGGACACGTTGATTTTGTAGTTCAGCTTGTTACAATCAATGGTGAAGTCTCCAGATCACTGTCAACAACGTCCAAATGGAAGAAAGAAGGAAGTCCCATTCATACTAGAAAACCCAAGAATGCTCTGAACAATGGCAGTAGAGTGCAGATATCAAACAGTTCACTTACAACATTGCAAGTAATGAAAGCCATAAGCTTTGGTGTTATTTCAGACAGTGCAAACTGTACTTCAAATATTGATAGGCAAATGTTAGTTAATGTGAATAGTAAGATTGATGAAACCTGGGTATGCATCAAGAGCAGCAGATAACATATATGGCTGTATTTATTTCCTTCTTTCAGTACTTCAACTAGCAAATATCTTTATTTTAATAACCAAAAGTGGAGATCATCTCCCTTGACATAAAACTATTTAAGAATTCTCTTGCAGCTACATTTTGGAATAAAACATCCACATACTATCAGATAATTGGTTGATCACTGACCATGTCTTTTCTGCTTTGCACAGCTTAAAGTAAATTAAATATTGACCATTATGAAAGTGATGTAGAAACCATAGATTTGCCCAGTCTGCAAATGCCACTTTAGTTTTAATTGGCATAGCTATTCCAATGATTTATCATTTTGATTGTTTCCACACCTCCAGAACTGCTTTCTTGAATTATGGTTCATTTGCCATTGTCATAGCCATCTCCAAACCTTTTGATAGGATCTGGTACTTCTAAATACTGCTAACATTACATAGATGCATGATATCATGGCTATCCAGCTTCCACACAATTCGTGTGCTAAAACTGATCCTCTGTTTTTAACTCACTGATCTCTAGACACATGCTGCTCTTGACCTGTTTCATTTAGATCCATAAAAGTTTTTGCTGAAGTTTCATTAGAGTTCTAGCAAGTTCAACAGGCAACTATCTTCTTTTAGATGGATCCACATCGTTCTCTGTAGATTCACCCTGATCTTAACTTGAGTTCCTAAATCTTATCCAATATTAATACAAACTCTAAGAAGCTATTTCTCTCAACAGCTCAACTCTCCATACACCTATTTATCCAAGACTGAAAAGCGTTCTCTATTTCTGAGAAAGATTCTTTATTTTTCTCTCACACAACGAGACACAGTGCAAGAAAACCATGGTTTTATGGTTATCCATCCATTTCTGAACCATTGTGCTCAATCCTGTTTCTCAATATTAACCCTTCTTGTGGACATTTTAATATTACAATTGTCACTGCAACTGTCGCATTTCTTCCCTCTAAACTCCAAGTAAGTAACCGTACATATTCTTTTTGCTTGTCTCTTTACAGTTCGATTTGTCACATACATTTATTCAAATAATTTCTTTCGCAAGAAAGCCTTACTTCCTTTAGCTTTCTCTTCCTCCTACACTGTAATCTTTCTGAAGCCACACACAATTTCACCTAATTGCTACTGGCATACCAGTTACTAATCCCCCAGTATTTGTTAACCTGGTCATCAAACAGCACAGAAAACAACCATTTGACAACCTGTCGCTTGCTGACTCACCAAAATTGCCATCATTTGCTCAAGTTCCTCAGCGATACAAAAATTGAAAGGAAACCACTCAATACTGAAATAGTTTGCCCACTATACTTGCTACGCAGGTTCTGCCATGATCATACTGAAGGGCTAAATGGCCTACTCCTGCTCCTATATTCTATGTTTCTATATTCAGTTTTAACCTGGCTCCAGAAACTTGGTTGGCAGCAAAATCAAACTCAGAAGAGACAAGCTATTGTGCAATACGCAGATCTTCGAATGTTAAAAGATTCAGAGATAATATTTCAGTTCTCCTGTAACAGAAATGAAAGTCAAATTGTAAAAATTTCTAATTTTTTTATGACTTTAGCTAGTTGGAGCAATGAGAGTGAAAAATGTACTTTGGATTATTTATATATTTAAGACTTCTCACACCTCTATATCCAGACATTATCCAAACCAGACCCTCACTTCCTTTGTTTCAGCTACTTATTTGTCCTAGATTCTTTTTATTGTTAATATAATGAACTGAGCCTAGAGATTAGGCTGCATTTAGAATACTGTGTACAGTTCTGGTCACCACATTACCAAAAGGATGTGGACGCTTTGGAGAGGGTGTAGAGAAGGTTGACGAGGGTGTTGCCTGGTATGGAAGGTGCTAGCTATGAAGAAAAAGTTGAGTAGGTTAGGTCTATTTCATTAGAAAAAAAAGGAGATTGAGGGGGGACCTGATTGAGGTTTACAAAATCATGAAGGGTATAGACAGTGCGAATAGAGACAAACTTTTTCCCAGGGTGAAGGATTCAATAACGAGAGGTCACGCTTTCAAGATGAGAGAGGTGCAAAGTTTAAGGGGGATACACGCAGCAAGTACTTCACACAGAGAGTGGTGGCCGTTTGGAACGCGTTTCCAGCAGAGGTGGTAGAGGCAGGCATGGTACATTAATTTAAGATGTGTCTAAATGAATGCATGAGTAGGTGGGGAGTAGAGGGATACAGATACTTAGGACTTGACCGACAGGTTTAGATATTACATTTTGATCGGCTCAGACTTGGAGGACTGAAGGGCCTGCTTCTGGGCTGTAAACTTCCTTTGTTCTTTATTAATGGTGACAGAAATGTGTCCATATTGTGGGAGACTTTGGCATAGAGGCAATGTCAATGAGCTAGTAATCCATGTGACTCCTGACTCACAGCAATGTGATTTACTCTTACCTACCCTCTGAAGTGACTGAAGTGAAGCAATCCATTCAGTTCAAGGACAATTAGGGATGGGCAACAAAGGTTGGCCTAGTCCACATCCCATAAAACAATAAGATAGTCATGTGTGAGGTGTTTATATATGCAAGTATACTGACTGAAGGCAGCTCTAATCAGGGTCCAACTGTGTAAAGACAATAAACTTTTGATTTTCTCTGCCACCACCTCAAACTGACATTCCCCAATGAGTGGGCATGTTGGGCCAAAAAGGTATCAATGTTAGCAATTTTTGACAAGATTTGTAGCTCAGGTTGATGATAAGTATGGTGACAAAACATCTGAAAACAATCCTTCAAGCTCAGCGAGCTAACTTACATACTTTAAGTATCTATGTGTAGGCAAATACATGGAAGCTCAATTTTAATAAGGGAATAACGATTATCAGATTACTCACCACTTACTGAAAATTCACATGGATACTGGGGCTGCCTTTAAGGCAACACCATTCAGTAATTTAAGACTAATTGAAAAGGCCTTGATGGTACCTTCTTTTACCATTGCAGCAGATGCCCAGGAGCTGTGTATGAAGTCCCCTAGTCTGAACAGTCCATTTCCTATTTGTAGATTACCCTTGTCAGAAGAATGACAAGGGTACCGGCTGGTAGGGTCATCTAACCCAATTGACTATGCATTCCTGCTACAATTCCAGGTCTTTTCTGCTCACATTTAACACCATTAATATCAAAAGGCCTTTTTTGGGGCCTAAAGGTACTGCAATTGCTGCAAGTTCAAAGCTTAGCTTTCAATTCCCTTTCAAGCAATTCACACACTTGCTGTATCCTTTAGATTTGATATTATCAAATGTTAGCTCTTTCAAACACAATTCCACATGTGACACACATATAGTCACACCATTCTATTCCCAGTCTGGTCTACCATTTGCCCATGAACAAAAATTTGTTGGGAGGACAATGTTGAAGAAAGAAACATCTTCATGATCCTAAGACACCTCAATAGGCTTTAAAATCAATTAAGGATGTGATGTCACTGGCCTAATAATCCAGATGCCCAGATTAATGCGCCGGAAACAAGTGTTCAAATCTCACCAGGGCAGATGGTGAATTTAAAATCTGGAATTAAAACTTAGTTTAATGGTGACCATGTTACATCTTTGATTGTCCTAAAACCCCATCTTGTTCACTACTGTTCTTTAGGAAGGAAACTTATTGACCTTACCTGATCTAGCCTCCAGACAACAGCAGATCTGCAACAATGTGGTAGACTCTTAATTGACCTCTAAAATATCCTAGAAAGCCAATTGGTTTCAAGGGAAACTGGGAATAGGCATCAAATATTGGTCTTGCCATTGATGCCCAAATCCTATACAAGCATATTGGAAAAAAAAATGTTAAAACATTGTTACTGCCAGAATATAAGAAACACAATCTCCACACAAGATTGCAATAGTGGTAAGGCAATGATATTGATATTTCTAGAGGGATAAACATTGGTCAGGGTGTTGGCACAACGCTGAACAATGTGAGGGTCTCCTTTACAGTTACAAGGTGGCACAGTTGGGTGGCACAGTGGTTAGCACTGCTGCCTCACAGCGCCAGAGACCCGGGTTCAATTCCCACCTCAGGCGACTGACTGTGTGGAGTTTGCACATTCTCCTCATGTCTGCGTGGGTTTACTCTAGGTGCTCCGGTTTCCTCCCACAGTCCAAAAAAAAATGTGCAGGTTAGGTGAAAATTGGCCATGCTAAATTGCCCGTACTGTTAGATGAAGGGATAAATGTAGGGGAATGGGTCTGGGTGGGTTGCGCTTCGGCGAGTCGGAGTGGACTTGTTGGGCTGAATGGCCTGTTTCCACACTAAGTAATCTTAAAAAAAAAAGGCCTCGGTTAAATATCCCCTTCAAAAGATGGCACCTTCAACAGTGCAGCACTCTCCCAAGTACTGCATCTGTGCTAACTGATGTACTCAAATCTCTGGTTTGATACATGATCACATGACTGCCTGATCAGAAATGAGACTTAACTCAAAGCTGACACACCCACCAGGCTGTGTTTCCAATAAAGACGACCCAAGATTTAAATCCCACTTGCCCCAGAAAGTGTTGTAACATGTCGGAACAGGTTGATTAAAAGTATTGATATAGAGCAGGTTATCAGAAAGCTAAAAGTAACTTAGGCTTGACATTTTTTTTGGAAAAGAAGAAACAAGGTCAATTCAAGTAAACCACTCACTAGGGTCCAGGGCGATGGCATCAAGGACACAAATGATAAATGAGTGTAGGAAAGCAAGTCAAATGTTCTGTAAAACAGAAAAATGGTGGACCAAATATTAATGAGTTTTGTGGCAAAGAAGAAACAATGGAATAGTAAAGAAGTTGATGTCAAGACCAAAGGGAAAAGGTGGATCTGCTGGGCCTGACAGGATGGAATGAAGAAGATTAAGAAAAATGTTACATAGACCATGAATGAGCTTATTTTGTGCTATAACATCCACACAACAGCCTCTTCCCACTGCCAAAAGAAAATCTCGTTTTTGGAGATCTTAATACGCCTGGCATTGTAGTTTAATGAAATCAAATCGCGTATGGTTAAATTCGATACGCTGAACTTGTCATTTTTTTTGGGCTCCAGGCAAATCATTTATTGTGCGCAGCATATGTCCCAAATTCCTAGAAGTCACGTACAATCCAAATTACTGCCTGCAATCTGCAGTTTGGAACACTAAGTTGGAAGTGTTGGTTTCTGAGTGTAGTTGAATGGTACTAAATCACCAGGCTATCTAAATCACTTATCCTCATGACGTTGTTTCATTGTGCTTTACCAAAACAACACTGGAAAAGACAGCTACACCTCCAGATCAGTCTTAAACCACGTTTTATTATTCACTGCCTTGATCTGGAAGTTTATTTTTAATGTTCGTCACGGTATTTAATCTAATGTCAATAGACCATCTGAGCCTGTGTTAGGTAAGTAAACAAATAGGAATTCCTCCCATCAGAAAGGTCAGGGATGTTTTCATCATCAAATTTACCGGTGATGTAACTTCAACACAAATGCAAAACTGTATAATTTGAATGTTTGATTAAAATAATTACCACTGAAATAATTACTCAGCAATCACAGAACTCCAGGCAAAATATGGTGGCTCACAATGTTTGAAAATAAACACCTTCCTGCTTGAAAGGCATCACAATGATATTTGGGCCAGGGAAGTTGTGTGGAGTAGTGGGGGTGGGTACATTATAAAAAGATGGCAAAATTAAGGTTTACGAATTACAAAAACAACGTATTCAATTTATTTTTATTTATAACCCCCTCACTCTTGTCCCAAATATCCACGACATGGTTCTATTCCACCCTAGTAGTGTATATTAAATAACTAAAGACAGAAAGGTTGCCTCCATCGTAAACTGTATTTCATAAGTAATGAATATATGTATCAAACCACTCCATGTGCTTTGCTATAGAGTTTAATTTAAACATCACAAATGCATCTCTGACAAACATGACCTCATTCTCCACCATCACCATTCTTTTGCCTCTTACGTTAAAAACTTTTTGTCGAATCAAAACAAATTAAAGCAAAGGTGCTTAAAATGTGATAAGAGTGATGTTGCTTTTCCAAGCAAACCCCAGCCTCACACAAAGCACATAAGATACCAGCATTTTTCCAACTGGACTGCTGAAAGACTCTAAATTAATTAGGAACTGCATTCAAAGAGAGGGGGGGGGGAATGCCTGATGATTATATCATATCTAACCTTCACTCTTGAGTCACAAGTTAAAACTATACTGCTACCTAGAAATGAAATTAAATAGATTCATTTCATGGAATTCCTCTAAGAGCTAACAGAGGCATCTTCTGAATCCAGGATTTGCCATGATGGTCTTACTGTCCAGCATGTTGACACTCAATGTGACATTGCTGCTCCTCCTAACATTCAGATTATACAAATAACCGTCAAGGTTTTCTGAACTCAAATTATAAGGTAGCTTGAATACCATTTTGCTCAATGAAAAATAATCAACTTTATTACAGTCCCATTCTTCAGGCCTATCCCACTCTGAGATTACATGTACTGCAATTAGAGTTGAACCCAAATGCAAAGATGTTCTGATGCAGACATAAAACTTCAATGCACCATTTTCATTTACTCCTATTGTACACTAATTGTTCAAATACAAATTTATTTTTCCAAGTCACATCCTTAGAAGGCTTCAACTGCACCGGGTCTTCGAGACGCTTCTCGTAGCTGACACCCAGGAAAATGCTGCTTCTGCCACTACTTCTTCATACAAAAGGTGGGACTGATCCCCAATTGATTAATTGGTTGATTCTGGATCACACTGATAGATGACTGAGTGCTGACAGAACACATCACAAGCATGGTTTGGGATTTACAGAGTCTTTAATCCTTGACCAGGTCGATTACAGTGAGCATTTTGACTTCTTCTCCCTCAAGGCAATTTACTCTTTGCATGATGTTGCACCAAAACGTACCTGGGTGTAACTAGCCACACATTCACCTGGAGTTTACATGTGCTGCAGCGTAATTTGCTGGATTGCAAAAATCCAACACTCAGGATGCAATAAGCAAATATTTACAGTCAATTAATGGAATTAAGGACTTTCTGTTTGTGGAGGCCAATCACATTTATGAATTAGTCAATGTCATTTTCATTACTAGCACCTTCTGGACGGCGTAGTTTATCCACTTGCTCATTTATCTGTCCATCCCCACCCCGTCTATCCTCTGTCTGTACATTCAGACAATCCTCCTCATCCACATGACTGACATCATCATCTTCATCCTCATCTTCATTCTCCTGTTTTTTATCTTCTTCGCCTTGGACTTCCATCCTCACCTGGGATTTAACGTCAACATTGCTGCTGTTAATGACATGGCCACTGAGACTGCCCCCTTCAGGGCTATGGTTCTCTGTGGCTGGAGAAGACGAAGCAGATTCAATACTGACCGGTGAGATGTCACTACTGCTGTTGTTGTGATTGGCCATGACTGATGTGGCTATTGTCGATGGCTTGACAGGAATCTGCCAAGCGGGTATCTTTGGAGCGGAAGGTGAAGATGGGAACTGTCGCCTGCAACCAAATTACAAGAATATGAGTGTTAGTAATCAGGAGCTAAGTCTCAGCAAAGTCCACTGGGAATAACTCATCAGCTGCAAACTAGTGAGGCTTTCGTAGACTACAAAACATCAAATGCACGAGCGGAAGCACATCTTTCAACCCATCGAGTCTGTTCCACCATTCAATGAGATCATGGCTGATCTGATAATCCTCAACTCCACTTTCCTGCCCTTTCCCCATTACCCTGACTACAATTCTAAGGGGCCGTTTTTTTCGCCTAAAGAGGAAATTATTTTCTTTCTCCATGGGGAGTCTATAAACTTTAAATAAGATACTGCATCATTATCTGATTTTAAGAACAACGCATTCTGAAATTTGTTTATTTCAAGATCATTAGAGAACTCTGCATTCAATTATGATGTTGATGATCTTTCATTAATCACAAACTCTATCTTACGTTGACAAACAATGGCCAGGACTTTTCTGTAGCAATATCACCACTCTGGTGTCTTCACATTTTACACACTGCAGCAGTCAGAGATACACTGCACCTCTACAGGCTGCACTATTAGTGCTCACTGCCAGACTGCCATTGAAACGCCTGAAAAATGTGAACTTGCTAAACCTTGCCAACAAAGTTTCATACCAAGCTCTGTCGAAAAGGCTATATAGCACATTTAATAACTTAGTGAATTTATAATGGCGTCTGGTTCTGTAAAAACATAATTTTGTAATGTGAAATCTCATTCACTCAGAGGAAAATTACAGTTGTAGACTTCAGACTTTATTTAACATCTTTTTGTCTCTTTTTGCTCTCACTTAATTCCAGCTCTATGCCCTGATATTCATTCTGCTTCTAGCACATACTTTAAAAATAATTTATACTCTTTGCTTTTTTAGAACTTTCCTGCTTTATGCTTGAGTGCCTCAGCGAGAAGTCTTTAACCGGAGAGCCTTTCTTCACTTGCATTGCTTACACATGGCTTTGGTCCTCTGTACAAGGCTGATGCTGAAACAGACATTGGACCAATGAAAAGCCCTGCTGATAAGCCAGAGAAAAATCTCTGGACAACCCCTGGTGAGGTCATGGAGCTGTACAGCATGGAACCAGACTCTTTGGTTCAACTCGTCCATGCTGACCAGATATCCCAACCCAATCTAGCCGCACCTGGCCCATATCCCTCCAAACCCTTCCTATTCATATACCCATCCAGATGCCTTTTAAATGTTGCAATTGTACTAGCCTCCACCACTTCCCCTGGCAGCTCGTTCCATACACATACTATCCTCTGTGTGAAAAAGTTGCCCCTTAAGTCTCTTTTATATCTTTCCCCTCTCACCCTAAATCTGTGCCTTTTAGTTCTGGATTCCCAGGGAAAAGATTTTGTCTACTTATCCTATCCATGCCCCTCATGATTTTATAAACCTCTATCAGGTCACCCCTCAGCCTCCGACGCTGCAGGGAAAAAGCCCTAGCCTATTCAACCTCTCCCTATAGCTCAAATCCTCCAACCCTGGCAACATCCTTGCAAATCTTTTCTGAACCCTTTCAAGTTTCACAACATCTTTTCGATAGGAAGGAGACCAGAACTGCATGCAACATTCCAACAGGTGAATCACGAAACACAATCATCTACAAATGAGGAGCAAAATTACTGTTTTTTAAATTACAGGAGGAGGAATCATTGTATGAGATGCCTGGAATCTTGTAGGAGTATTTTTGGAGTGAAGTTCTGAATTTTGGATGGGCCTGTCACGCCTTGCAGTGGTTAAGGTCAAAAATCATACAACATCAGGTTATAATCCAACAGGTTTGGTTGAAATCACAAGCTTTCAGAGCAATGCTTCTTGTTAGGTGAAGTGCAAGGGCACACTAACACAGAGTTTATAAGTTTACAAACTCGGTATCGGTATGCCCTCTCACTTCACCTGACCAAGGAGCACTGCTCTGAAAGCTTGTGATTTCAAATAAACCTGTTGGATTATAACCTGGTGTTGTCTGACCTCTGACCTCAATTCATGTTGTAAGGGATCACATTATAATGCCTGAGTATTATAAGAAATTGGTTGGCATAAGAATTCCTATGGGTCTATTTGCAGGGGAGACTGCTGTCATTGATCCCAAGAAAACAACAAACACTCATTGACAATATAGATGGCAATTCTAAGGAAACTAAAACTATTGCTGTCATACATCAAGGCTTCTCTGACAGCGCCTCACAAACCCAGGGTCTCTACAAATAGAGGGAACGAGGCCAGTAGAAGTAAGAGAATCCCAAACACCCCTGACTTGGAAATATGCCATCATTCCTTCATTAGAGCTGTGTCACATGCTGGAACTCATTCCCCATAAGCTCTGTGGTGTGCCTACTCCCCATGGATTGCAGCAGCTCAAGACTGCTCACCATCACCTTCTCAAGGGCAACCACAGATGAGCGATAAGTGTTAGCGGAGTCAGCAATGCCCACATCCCATGAACTTCAAAAAACCTTATTATATTAATTTGGCAGTTTTTTTTATTGTGTGCCCGCCTGCATTTTGTTGAAAATGTTTCTGGAAAAATGATGTGACAGTCCTGTGGGGATCTCCCATGGCAACAATCTGGGAGAACAATGGTAAAGGTTTTGCCTCCAAGAATCAAAAGATGAGATCATTTCCCAGCAAGGTGTCAGGAGAATACAGATAGCCTAAATAGCTAAACATTAGCTTGGGAACAACAACTTTCTCGTACATGGCATGGTGGCTCAGTGATTAGCACTGCTGCCTCACAGCACCAGAGAGCTGGGTTTGATTCCCGCCACAGGCTACTGTCCGTGTGGAGTTTGCACATTCTCGCCGTGACTGTGTGGGTTTCCTTCGGGTGCTCTGGTTTCCTCCCACAATCCAAAGATGTGCAGGTCAGGTGAACTGGCCATGGAAAATTACCCAGTGTTAGGTGCATTAGTCAGAGGTAAATACAGGGTAGGGAAATGGGTCTGGGTGGGTTACTCTTCGGAGGGTCGGTGTGGACTTGTTGGGCCAAATGGCCTGTTTCTATACTGTAGAACAATTAGGTGGTTGATTTTGACCAGTGCGGACATGATGGGGCAAACCTTTTTCTGTGCTGTAGATCTCCACGATTCCTCAAGCCTGAGATAGAACATAGAACATAGAAGAATACAGCGCAGTACAGGCCCTTTGGCCCTCGATGTTGCGCCGCTCCAAGCCCACCTAACCTATACTAACCCACTATCCTCCATATACCTATCCAATGCCCGCTTAAATGCCCATAAAGAGGGAGAGTCCACCACTGCTGCTGAGTATCCAAAACGGTATACTTGTTCTTGAGGGGAATGGCCGCAGGGGGTCCCTGCACTGGCTGCTTCCTCCCAGTCCCCCTCACTGTCACCCATCTATCTGCCATCTTGGAGTTACTACTTCCCTATAACTCTGATCTATGACCCCCTCTGCCTCCCGAATGATCCGAAGTTCATCCAACTCCAGATCTTGAAGCTTTGACCATCTATCTGCGTAGATCAAGAATTGAACCCGGATCTACTGGTCTCAATAGACCACTGCTTCTTCCCATTTGAAACAAAAATAGAAATTGCTGGAAAAGCTCAGCGGATCTGGCAGCATCTGTGGAGAGAAATCAGAGTTAACATTTCGGGACGAGTGAGAACTGAAGGGTCACACGATCTGAAATGTTAATTCTGATTTCTCTCCATAAATGCTGCCAGCCCTGCTGAGCTTTTGCAGCAATTTCTGTTTTTGTTTTGGATTTACAGCATCTGCAGTTTTTTCAGTTTTCTTCTTCCCATTAGACTTTGGGGAAGCTGATCTTAATGATCGTTACTGAGTGGCTTTAAAAAACTTTTAGTGAATGCATTCCTTTTGCACACAGAGTAAAAGGGTCCTTTCAGACAAATTTCAGCACCAATCTAGGTTACCTTTACCTGCTTAGGAGAAGCCCTTTCAATGAGGTGATCTCAGCTTTCAATTCATTCACATTCTGAGTCTCCAGAAGCCAATTTGTTGAAGAAGAAACCTAAAGAAAGCAGAATAATTGGGTTTAATTTCAAAGGAAATAAAAGAAATAAGATGTGTTTTCAACTGAGTAGGCTATTGGTAGTGTTATATAACTAATATCTTCTTATACAAATCATATTATATTTTTAAATTTTTATGCTACTTATTCATCACCCTTTCCCTATTCTCAACAATGAATACACAAGGTGTTAATCAACCTATAGGTCTCTCTTACTAATGCTAATCTGACCCCAATTTGAGAAATATTGTCCTCGCCTCAGCCAGTTGGTGGTTATTAGTAGGAAGTCAAGCTCTTGTTTCAATTTTCAGGACCATTGAATGTACATTTTCTCCCAGGAGATAAATAGAAACTATTCAGGCAGCTTCAATGGTTAAGTCTGTGACAAAATAGACTCATAGCTTGTGCTCTGGCAGAAAGCCAGAAGGACATACCCTGTAGATATCACACTTAGGAGAGTGCACTGGTCCAAGGAATGTCCTGTTCTTATTCTTGTTAAAGGCCTTGGCTTTGTTTAAACAGAGAGGAAGTGAGCCCTACTCAGTTATCGCTCCACACATGCCTCAGTTGTACACAACGTGATCACAGCATAAACATTAATGAAACATAACAAAAAATTCTGGGGAATGTGGATTTAAGCAATCTTCTTGACAGAAATTTTAAGCATACTTGAGAGCACTGCAAGTATATACATAAAATCCAGAATGTTGTTGAAGTGTAGCGCTAATACGGTGATGCACCATCAGAAACAGGGGGCAATGGGTGTTGTTGTTGTATTCCTTCTAGCATTGGATCATGCCTTCTTCCTTCGATATATTTTTAGCACCCATAGGTAAATCTGATCAAGCTTTTTTTTTTAACCTGTGCACAAAGTAGCGCCTTTTTATTTTCTACCTCTGAAGGTGAACCCCTCTGTTAATAAAGGCAAATAGCCAGAAAAGCTCACCTCACCTCGTAATCTGTTAAAATATGAGTGACAGAGAACTCACCAATTCCACTGTTCAAAGAAAATAACATCAATTTATATTTTAACTCTAAAACTGAATATTAAACAACTACTCACAATTCTAAGCCTCTCTTTCTCTTAACTGCTTAGTAGCTACCTCCAACTCTGTAACTTACTATTCCAATAACACATTTATTAAAATTACATCAACTTAATTTCAAAACTACACAGCCACTATCATCTTCAGTATCTTTCTTCTTCCGACTGAGGATCTCCCTGGGTCGTCTTTCTTTTTATTGCAAGTATGTTTCATATGAAAAGGCACCTTTGATAGAGAGTGTTTCCTAATTACTTGGAGAGCAAGTTGTTAGCTTTTCATGCATTTCTGTCTAGACAGCAGTTGCTCTCTTATCAATTTTCAAAATGCCCACATTTTACACCCCCCAACATCAGATTGTCTCATTGGTTCGATGTTGGCAAAACAATAAATTTAAACTCAATTGAGTTTTTGCATCCTGGGGCATAATTTAAACTGATTGGTTAAATTCTAATTGCTGTCAAAACAGCAACCAAAATGCAGGATTCATTTAACTGCAAAATGTTACATATTTTCAATTTTCCTGTACAGTTTGGGATTGCCATCTAGTCATACACACAGGTGCTTGTAAGCTCTCAGTTCAGGACAGCATTTACTCTCTCTTAAAAGTATAATACACACCTTCAAATTTATAACAGTAATACACAAATATAATGGATATATTATGTATTCTTCAATGTAAAATGTTAAATCATGGCATGTTAAATCATACATGACAGTGGAACATCAAGGAATTAGTACATTACAGACTCAGGCTGCTTACTGGAAGTGGCATCCAGCCATTGAGAAAAAGTGTCTGAAAAAGTCCCAAATGGTAACATTTCACTGACATATAGTTTCTTAACTAGGACTATGGTTTCACAGAGACCAGTATTTCACTTGAGTGGTACTGCTCATGTTCAGGTTTGGTTGAAGATTTGCAGGTTATTATCACACAGAAGCATCACAATAAAGCTAGATCCCAGCTGTTCTCTATTATCTATACAAAGGATTTCTGTCAAAGTCAAAGAACAATAACTTGGGAATATGAACCCTACCAATTCTGAAAATCATGCAGAAAAAAAAGAAAAATAACACACATGCTTTCTGGCCAGGTTTTCAGAGAGTATTATGCTGCATTGCTATCACAGCAATTTTATGCTAACTTTACATATTAAATGGGCTACGGCAGAGTAGCCCAAATTAACTCAGCCAATCCTGAGGAGAGAGCTGTATGATGGATGACTATCTGAGTTGGTCTGCTGTTACTGGGTCAACAATCATTAGAAGACACTGAATAGAAGTCGCAAACTCTTGCTATCAACCCTGTTATCTGGAGCTGAAAATAACTTGTTTCCGACTGATAACAGATTTCTAGCAATGGGGAAAGGTTAACCATGAGTCCACTTCTGCACCGAACATTATGAATGATAACTATAGAAGAAGACGACAGACCGAACTGCACTTATGTAGCACTAATCACGATTTTGGAATGTCTCAAAGCACTTTCTAGCCAATGAAGTACCTATCAAAGCATTGTCACTATTCTAATGTGGGAAACAGGGCAGGAAATTTGCACAAAACAAACTCCCACAAACAAGATTGTCTGAGAGTGGTTTAAGAGAAATGACACATGCAACTTGCTTTCTCTTTAACCTCTTCTTTTAAGAATTTTCGCAGAATTTACAAAAAAATTACCAAAAAAACCACTATGTTAAGAAAAGATACTCATATTAATCCCAACACTACTTCTGCATGTTATTTTAGTTTATAAAAAACCAAACGGGGAGTCAACATTTTTTTTTCCAGTTTAAAAAAGGAATTAGGTCATAATGAACAAACGTCAAACCAATTAAAACTGAACTGTCAAAGTAAAATATGGCAGGTGCTGAAAATCTGAAAAAATAAATTGTTGGAAACACTCAAGATGTCAGGCATTCTTTGGGGAGATAGAAAGCCTTACAGGTTCATGACCTTCACTGGCAATTGCTCAGAGACTTGCTTTGACCTAATGAGAGGGCTGCCCTGCATTTTCCATCTTGAAAGACTGAGTGCTTTTTTAGTTAATAAAAATACAAAATATATCAGAATTTCTCCTCATCACTAGTTTCATAAAATCTCCAATTCAAAGTGCTAATTCTCGTTATATTATCAATTAAGTAAATAGACCTTTTTTATGATTGAACCAATGATGAAGTTTGGAAGTTGCAACCTCGGCTCAATGTCTATGGAACAATTGGTTACTTCAGGCCAAGTCTGTGAGACAGGTGTTGCTGTGAAGAGGATTACTTGGGTGATAACACAAGTCCAGGTTACAACCATATAAACTGCAGCACCACATTATTGTATGAAAAGTATACACTTGTAATCAGTGTGCCCAGGATATCCAAGGTAGAGAATGAAAAATTGCACGATATATATATGCTAGATGTATAATGGATTTTCACATTGAACGAGATGGGGGTAGGACAGTTTATATTTATCAGTTACCTTGAATCATAGAATTCCTACAGTGTGGAAACAGGCCATTCGCCTCATCGAGTCCACATCGACCCTCCCCGCTGTAACTCTGCATTTCCCATTGCCAATCCACCTAACCTACACATCTTTGGATTGTAGGAGGGAGCCAGAGCACCCAGGAAGGATGTGCAAACTCCACACAGACAGACACCCAAAGCTAGAATTGAACCTGGGTCGCTGTCACCGTGAGGCAGCAGTGATAACCCACTGAGCCACCGTGCCGCACCAATATGAATGTGTTATGATACAGGTGGGACTTGAACCAGAAGTTTCTGGCCGAGAACATGATCAGTGTTCCACAAGACCCTTCCATTATTCAATTCAACATAAACATGTCTGTACTCAACAATTTGCGTGATGGTAGCCATACAACTGGGGCTCACCATTTCTATGAGTTCTACAGTTCAAAACATGAGGTTTTGTTTAAATTATAGCTTTGGAACATCTGTCTTTCTATAATTACATCAGACAAGAAAGTACTCTTGAGTCAGCATGGGTTTTTGGAAGAAGAGTGGGAGTTTTTAATCCAAACATCTAACACAGAACCTATTAGCAGAATACAAGGTGAAAATTCACAATATTTGGGTATTGATCAATATATTCCTGAACCATATCCTTGAATGTGTGCATAGAGATAAATCGGCCTCATAGGGCTGGGGAGCTGCCAACTGTTATCACTTAAGTAATGTTAACAACCGAACAGTCATAAACCTCTAAGCCTCAACAATAAGTGGTTGCTATAAGAAACATGTGTTGCTAATCACTCACTGAGCACCTGGAAACAATTCTGCAGTTTTCCACATTGGCTTTGATATAGGGCCCTTATGTTTCCGAAGTAAGTTTGAAATTAATTCTGAGCACTGTAATATGAGCTGCCTATTGTGTTATTTCACCGTCATTAGAACCTTTGTCTCACACACATTGAAGTTTATGCCAGGTCCAAGATGGATTGTAACACCTGCCAATTTTCAACAGGCTCTGTGGAGGGGAGAGACACCTCCTTCTGTGTCATTTTTTTGTAGGTAATGGTTCCTCCACCATTTATCAGAAGAAATGTCTTCTTCAAAGCAATTAACCCTGTGCCCTGCTTTTGGACCAGGATAATTTCTGTCCAGAGCAGGTGTTTTGTTAGAATTGCCTCGGACTCTTCAAATATATCAATTTTACTGTAGCATTAGTAAAATAATCCTGCAGTGCTGTGAGTGGGCAGCCAAAATTTAGAGTCTGTGATGAACCAGAACCAGCTTCCCCTTTCTGAATGGAACTCTACACACTAGTCCTCTCAATATTTAAGTAACATTTAATATTGCAATAGGATTCATTATTTTATGTGTCTCTTCTTTCTTTTGACATTTAAAGGCATCACCCGATAGAACACACAAACCCTTTTAATACCAAATTTTTAAAAATTAGCTTTGTACCAGTTGTGGATCTACTGTACTTGAAAAATTGTGCAAATGAGCAGCAAGTGCTAGGCAAGTCTGAAATGATGCAAGTTTGGAACTTGGTAATGCACATCTCATTAGTGGTACACATCAATGCAAGGCCCTAATTTGGCAAAGATGTCAATGCTTGCCACACAGCTCTGGGTGAGAGGCACAGGAATTTTGGAAGGCGTGCTCTGTTCCAAATAACGCAAAGTTGCCCTGAGCCATTCCATGCTCTCTGGAACTTTGTAACTACACTTTCTGACCTCATGTTTAGAAGCAAAGAACTAACACTGATGAGAACTTGGGACTGTTAATATGTAAATATATTTCCTACCACATTTTCTAGGACAGAGGGGAAACTAGAGTTACTTTGCAAATAAGTAAATGGTCCTGGCCAGAGAGGACACTATTACCATAAATCATTTATTTTTAAAAAGGCTATGGGTGGGGGTTTTGACCTTTTAAATCATTGAGACTTTTTAACATTATTGTTTAAAAAAGTGCATATATTTATGATTTTTTAAAATGAATATCATTCATTTAGCTTTTGAAAAAATGTATAAACTTGTATGTGTAATGTACAAAATAATTCTTTCCTTAATTTTTTGTTCCAATTACTCTTTGACATGAATCAGTTTTGACAGATACTGCAGCAGTTTAATTTTGAAGTTTCTTTGGGCATTCCTTCCATTCACTGCACCATGAGCTCTGCCATTTTTGCCTGCATTAATAAATTCTGCAGAGCCACAATGGTGCAAGCTCACACAGTGAGGGAATCCTCTTCCTTGTGGAGTTTCATCTGTACCAGCAATTTGGCTAAGTTTACAATTTACTTCGATGTCAACTGTAAATGGCATTATACTCATTTGAACACAACCTCCAGGCCATTGAGTATAACTTCACCATAAAAGAAACAGATGAATGCTTATTTTTGAAGTGGGATCTTTGAAGGAGGTTATGCTTGCATGCATCTGGACAATTGGAAGGCTGGCAAGGAACCGATGATGACTTACATCACAACTATAAATTTTTTTTCATATTCAGACCCCCAGTTTTTGGCTTCACTCATTGTTTCTTACTTTCATCACTCACAAGTGGAGAGAAATGTGCAGATTTATAAGTTAACAGACTGTAGCAACATGAGAGAATCTTTGATGCTTTCTGATGGTTTGAAAGGAACTGAATGAATCTTGTGCATGTTCAATTCGGTAGAAACCTCAGCCTCACGAGGCTCTAAACGTTGATTAAGGCAAACATCATTGGAATAAACTTTGCATTTTCGAACAACATGCGCTAGTTCTAGATATACTTGCCCCATTAAGCAGACATTTTTCTAAGATTTTTAAAGTGTCAACAATTAGAGGTTTCCACTTCTCTAACTAAAATCAGGGAAGCACTTCAACTCTGAATGTTTACTATATATGTAGCACAGAAATGTTAGACAGTTTTCTCCAGTTACACATCTCATTTGTTTGAGGGTCCCTTCTACATCCTCATTGTGAAACTATTTCAGTTCAGAACAGAAAAGGCCGAGAATTTTAATTCAACAATCCACTTTAACAAAAAGGTGCATTTATAGGGAGTCTTTAATTTTTTTTCTTACAATTTTGGGATGATATGGGTGTCACTGGTTGGACCAGCAGTCACTGGCCATCCTGAATTGCCCAGAGGACAATGAAGTGTTAACCACATTGCTGTGCATCTGGAGTTACATGTAGGCCAGACCAGGAAAGGATGGCAGATTTTCTTCCTGAAAAGGGCATTAGTGAACTAGATGGGTTTTTTTATGGCAATTGACATGCCTGCCATTAGGTAAAAACAATGACTGCAGATGCTGGAAACCAGATTCTGGAGTAGAGTGGTGCTGGAAAAGCACATCAGTTCAGGCAGCATCCGAGGAGCAGTAAAATCGATGTTTCGGGCAAAAGCCCTTCATGTCTGCCACTAGACTAGCTTTTTAATTCCAGTTTTTAAAACTTCAATTTGAATTTCACCATCTGCCATGGTGGGATTTGAACCCTGAGCCCCAGAACATTAGTGGGGTGCTTATTGAATTAGCCCAGCAACATTATCACCACCTCCACAGGAAATATCTCAAGACATTTCACAGCAATATAAGATGACAGAAGTTGCTGTTAAGCTGAAGTAGGATTCACTATGAGCCTTTTTGTTATGAATGCAGTTCAGAAAGCAGTTACAACTTGACACAAAGGCTAACAATTCATTCAACAGCTTCAGCTGATACAGTGTGAATGGAGACAGTGCCATCAGGAAAGGATCTCTCAGGGTGCAGGATGGTGGTGGCGGTGCTGCTAATGGTCTTGCTCTGATGTCCACAGTCACAACTGGAGTGGTTTCTCATGTTCCAATTTTAGAGCAAGTGGCCAATCCTCAACTGGTTATGGACTGCACAGGTTCTTTGTGTTAGACTGATACCAGGACCCTCACTCGGGTCACTTACCAGGTTTTGATGGGAATATGTACAGTCAACCTGGTGGCAAATCACTGACTTCCATTACAGCTAGATTTTCATTGTCATGTGTACCGGAGTACAGGAATACAGTGGAAAATATACAAAGTCATCATTTCTGGCACAATCTCAGTATACAAAAGACAGGATTAAAAATAGAAGCAGAAATGAAAGAAATAGCCAAAGGAAAAGAAGACTCCCCCCACTACCTCGGCCATGAGCCCTCATCACCAGAAAAACACAAAACCACAAAGCCCACCCCTCAGCCTGCTGAGGAACTTCTCCCACCACTACCTACACCTCAGGAAGGAATCGCTCCCACCACTACCTACACCTCAGGAAGGAATCTCTCCCACCGCTGCCCACAACAGGGGGTTAGTTAGCTCAGTTGGTTGGGTGGCTGGTTTGTAATGCAGAGTAACACTAAGAGTGTGGGTTCATTTCCTACACCAGCTGGGGTTACAATGACAGACTCTTCCCTCAGGTTAAACCACCACCAGTTGTATTTTTTTGTGGGCGGCACGGTAGCACAGTGGTTAGCACTGCTGCCTCACAGCGCCAGAGACCCGGGTTCAGTTCCCGCCACAGGCGACTGAAAGACTGTGTGGAGTTTGCACATTCTCCCTGTGTCTGCGTGGGTTTCCTCCGGGTGCTCCGGTTTCCTCCCACAGTCCAAAAACGTGCAGGTTAGGTGAATTGGCCATACTAAATTGCCCATAGTGTTAGGTGAAGGGGCTAATGTAGTGAGTGGGTTGCACTTCGGTGGATCGGTATGGACTTGTTGGGCCGAAGGGCCTGTTTCCACACTGTAACTAATCTAATCAATTCAGGAAGGAATCTCTCCCACTGCTGGCCATATTTCTGGGAAGAAATCTCTCCCACCACTACCTTCACCTCAGGAAGGAATCTCTCGCACCGCTGCCTACATTCTGGGAGAAAATCTCTCCCACCATTACCTACACCTCAGGAAGGAATCTCTCCCATCCCTGCCCACACCCCGGGAAGAAATCTCTCTCACCGCTGCCCACAATCTGGGAAGGAATCTCTCCCACAGCTGCCCACAATCTGGGAAGGAATCTCTCCCACCGCTGCCCACTCGGGGAAGGAATCCCTCCTACCGCTGCCCACTCGGGGAAGGAATCCCTCCTACCGCTGCCCACGCCCCGGGAAGAAATCTCTCTCACCGCTGCCCACACCCAGGGAAGGAATCTCTCCCACATCTGCCCACACCCGGGGAAGTATCTCTCCCACCCCTGCCCACACTCGGGGAAGGAATCTCTCCCACCCCTGCCCATACTCCAGGAAGGAATCTCTCCCACCCCTGCCCATACTCAGGGAAGGAATCTCTCCCACCGCTGCCCACACCCCAGGAAGGAATCTCTCCCACCCCTGCCCATACTCAGGAAGGAATCTCTCCCACCCCTGCCCATACTCAGGGAAGGAATCTCTCCCACCCCTGCCCACACTCCAGGAAGGAATCTCTCCCACCGCTGCCCACACCCCGGGAAGAAATCTCTCCCACTGCTGCTGAAACTCCGGTATTGTCTGGACCGATATTGCTGAAAAAAGAAAATAAAAGAATAAAAGCATAAAAAAAATAGAAGTAAAAGAAAGAGAAAAAGGAAAAAAAAGAAAGGCAGTCAGAAGCAGACGAATCCACGACGCGGGCATGAATGCTGTTCCTTCTCAGTGCTAGTTAGTACAGTGTGGACTATGTCCCCATAACAGAATGTGATTTCAGAGCAGCACATGGGTTTGTTTGTTTTTTATGGTCCTGTGTCAATTGAGTGTTTCTCCAGTCATTAGCTGGCAGTATTCATGGAGGAAGATGTTTCCCTGTGGTCATCAGGAGGTTCAGCATGTGCTGCTAGGGGAACCTACTCAAGCTATGCTCATCAAAACATCTCAAACATCTTCATGACTTCTGGTCTATTTAGTAGTTCCTGAGCTATGTTCGATTACCTACAAACTTACTTACAGAGGTGAGTTTCAGGTAACAAGGGAGGAGAGCAGGTGGAGGCTGAAAAGCTTTAGAGGGAATTTGATGTTTAATTCCTCAGTTGTGGCACACACAGTGAAAGAGGAACGTGCAAGACTTGGAGGAATGAAGAACATCAAGGTTTGGGAGACTGGTAAGGCTGGGGTGCAAAGCAATTTGGATGTGACAGCAAGAAATTGAGACTTGAGTTTTTGGTAGACAAAGAGTAAATGTGGATTGGCAACCGCAAAATGAAAAGATCAAAGACCAGTTCATCTGTTTTTGTAATGTTAAATGTGGGATAAATATTGGTCTGGACACCAGGAAGAATTCATCTGCTTTTCTGCAAAATAATGCCTTATAATCTTGTATACCCATCTGGCACAGCAGCATATGAAAGCTGAGATCGTTGACAGTCCTGAGCACTGCACTGAGGTGTCAATCTTAATTTTGTGCTTCAAGCCTGGAGTGGAATTTTAACCTGGATCCTTGTGATTCAGAGTTGTGTGCGCTATCAACCACGCCAAGGATGGGATTGAGTGAAGAGTGACTGAGAAATGCCTCTGGTTAAGAAATAAGCAGCAGAATTTCGGCTGAGCTGGCATTTATGAAAGGTGGAGGATGGGAGAGTGACTGTGAGAGCAGTGTCTGATGTCAGTTTTGAACACAACAAAAGAATGAATCAGTATTTAGTAAGTAAATAATTTAAGGCAGAGATACAGTTGGAAAACATTCCTCGTATCCAGTTTAGTTTAATTATAAACAGTCGTGGCTTCTAATTGAAGTCCCCATTTTTAGACATTAACCTAGAGGATCAAATCACAAAAATGTTACATCATGATTAAACCTAGAAAATGCAACTTTCCAATGCCATTATGATTCATATAAAACTGGGGAAAATAATTCTTTGCACTTGTCTTTTTTGGTGTAAAGACTTTACATAACTGAACCACAATGTGCTAGACCTGTCAGGTCAGAGAGGCCTGTATGAAACAGCACCAGCATCTTCTCCTTGATCTGGATTTAGTATTCTGTCTGTGTGATGGCCAAGTCATGCTCATTTTTCTGATGCTAATAAAGCTTCAAAGTCAATAGAATGTTTGCAATATTAGCATTTACTAATCCAGCTTGGTGAAACATCATGGCTGTTATTACTAGTCCTAAACACAGCACAAGTACAGATAAAAGTGAATTAGAGAATGAGGAAAGGCCTTTTACTTTATTAAATCCATTTACTCCAGAGACCAGGGACAATCTGTCACACCACAGGCACTATCCAAGTACTCAAGCTTCTAAAACCACCATGGAACTTTTGAAAAAAAATTATCATCTCCAAAAATACCAAGCAAAATTTCAGAAATCTTAATTTAATCATACAACCCTCAAAGATTAGTACAACCCATTTGTATTTTACTCATAATGTAGTGATAGTAGTGGAAGCACAGCAACAATCATCGTTTGTTGAATTTGACCAAGATCTGTTCTTAAACTTCATTTTGTTTTTCAGTAGATAGCAGCAGGAAGAGTTGGATGGAGGGGGAGATGGAGAGATAAAGAGAAATGTAGGAAACAACACCACAGATACGGCTGGCATCAATAGACAATAGCTTTGCCTTCATCAGTGTGTCTGGTCTTTGAGCAGCATGAATGGTAACATGAAGTAAGTGTAGGGGATGATACCTACACTTTAATTCAAGCTAAAGATGCTCTAATTCAATGACATAGAAAGACATCCAGCTGATCATCTGATGAACACTGTCTATAACTGCTCAGGATTCCATGGTTTAAAGTCTAGATATTTCACCCTTAAAGTCTCAGCCCAATTTGTTATCCTCATTTCATTAATTTCACTTATGTTACACTCCCTTCTCAATTTCTCTTATTGATCAAAGCACAGGACCCTGCTTCGGTGGGTCCTGTGACACAGTGGTAACATCCCTACGTCTGGCCAAGAGATTCAAATCCCAGAGATCTGTTATAGTATGTCTAAACACATTGCTTAAAAATAACTATACTTTAACTAGAGTTCTCCAATGATTTGCTTTTTTGTTTTGCTGAAGCACTTGAGATCTATTTGTTCAGCATCAAATTTACTATTCTTTCTAGTTGCTTTTCCCTTCCTTCCTACAAATCTTGTACCATTTGAGGAATAGTGGCATGGACATAAAATAACTCACTGGCAGCAATTATTTTATACTATTAATGATTAGGTTGTGAAGGAAAGCCTGCTGGAACTGAACTCAGAGCAGATCTTCAGCAGTGCCCAAGTAACGAGATAACTTAAATGGTTCTATCCAAATTTCTGTCTTGGACAAGACACAAAGGAAATCTTTTTGGTGCAATGACACAATTAATTTGCAAAATTGTTTGCAAAGAGAAGAAAAGGAAGCTTCAAGGGAATCAAAGGGACACACACAAAGTGACTGTAATAATAGCTCATTAAATGCTGCAGTGTATCAACCGAGGTACTAGACATCTAAGGCACATGTTTCATATTAATAGGTTTCTTTGAAGAGGTTGATGGATTCATGAAGGAGCGAGAGCTGCACTTCAATTTGGGGGTCACTGCTAAGTGATTTGAAGCAAATACTTGATACAGTCACAACCTTATAAACAACCTACAGCTCTGGAAGAAACAAACAAATTAGATTAAGATAGTGAAAGTACAAGTTGAAGACTGGGATCTTATGGCACAATGGTACCTTTGTGGTCCCTACCTTTGAACCAGAAGGCCCTAGTTCAAGTTTCACCTGCTTCATAGATGGGTGTAACATTACTGAAGAGGTTGATGAGAACATATCTACAAGTTGAAGACTGTGCTCGATTAAGTTGTCCCCTTGTTTCAGTTTCATGATCATTCTGCATGTTATAGATTTGTTTTACAATGGCTTGCAGAACAGACTTCAGGGACCATATAGCCTATACCTACTCTTATTTCTTATGATTGACATCCCAAATTCAGTTAGACACAACTGGGTGAAGACCTTTTCTGAAATACAGTATTCTGACTTTGTCATGATAGTTACCTTGGTACCAGTCAGTTCTTGCGACAGCTCTTGTAATCTCTCTTGTTGCTGTTCCAGAAGCTCCTGCACTGTGGTCAAATTTGTTTGCAGTTGTGTCACTGTGCAAGAAGAGAAATTAAATATTTTTTCATTTGTAGTAACTATGTTCTCTCACTAACTTCTATGCTGTGCTTTTGCATCACCAAACTTAAGTATTCTTCTTGTATCACCCACAACTGTTTAAAAGATTCACCATTCATATTTTCTTCACTCCACATGTTTAGGATTAAGATTTCCAGCTTATTTTTCTGTTCACATATATCCTGGCAGAAAGATTAGGTGTTGATATGAGAATTCAGCAAATTAGATTACATTTACTTCACAATAACAAAGCTGAACTACTAAAAATGAACAATATTTACAAGGAATATAACAGATGGACTTGTTCTGTACACCTGTCTATGACCGAAGTCAGTAGGTAACCACTGAATTCAAGTGCACGTTGCTGGTTGTTGTTCTGATCAAGTTGTAATTAGTTAGCATCATTACTAAAACTAATCTGAAGAAATTCTACCACTAACCAGTAACCAATATTCTCTTGAACTCAAACATTAAGGCATGATTTGAAAATATTAGATTTTCTCTCCCATTATTTTACAACAATTGACCAGCAGTAAAAGTTTTAAAAGTTTTTTTTAACATAATGCACCATAGCAAATGGAATTAGAAAACCTTTTAAACTAGAAAGTTAGGACTAATATCACAGGACTAATGTCATCATTCCTAATAATTTATTAATTGTAACTGATACAACTGACCAAAACATCTCAAGAACTGGAGAAGAGGTTATTGACACAGCAAGGTGATAATAGTAATATACAGAAGTCAGACTGACAATGATGCAATTGTGTGATGATGACAACAATGAATAGAAAAAAATGGCTTGAGGAATAATCATATTCCTTCCTTCCCCTAAAAGTGAGACATAACTAACCAACTTTCAGAAATTCCATTTTTTTGTCTTAATAAAATTGAATGAAGTTTTCTCCTTGTTCAATGCTTCTTTAATGGGGTGGTACCATTAAGATGGTACAAATTGGCCAATAGAAGAATGAAAACAGGCATTGCTCTTAGAACTTGCACCTAAAACCTGTACACTTACAGCCAGGGTGAAATTTTCTGTTGTACCATAGTCTTTTCAAATACATTGCATAACATGGCAGACAATTTTGATCCAAATTTTATAAAACACTCGCCAAATATAACTCGTATCTAATCACTTAGATTTGATCCTTACCTACTAAATTAATTGTTATGCTAACTTCTTCAAATAAAGCTGCTGTCAATCACATTTTTCAATTAATATTGTGCAAGACGCACTGCAGAGAAATATAGTGCATAAGCTGTACAAAATATGGAATATTTTTAGAAGCTAATAAAACTGATTTTCTTTTATTGCCTTTAATTTTAGAAATGATTTAAATTCATGAAAGAACTGGATGGCACAGCAGATTAAAATCTGCCCTCATCATTTATGGGTCTGCTTCAAATCCAATACAGACAAATAGGATACACATCTCTCCAACAGCTGCTAAGGGACTTTGTGAAAGGAGCTTCTCGGGCAAGTTCCTAGTTGATAAGGGATCTTAACATGAGACTACACATTATTTGTCACTAACTGACACTAATTGGGCAATATCACTCAATGACCATTAAATGAGCATGAACAGAACCACACTCATTCAACTAAGTGGCAATTCTTCAAAAATGTTTTGCAATAAATTCAGGGTGCACATAAATTCTATAAAATAAATAGCAAGTGAATTATTTTAAGTCAGTTGTAGGATATTTAAACCAAACTTCGCCCTTGATTGTTCTTTTACCTTATAATGTATTCAGTCATGTTAATAAAGGTGTAATCTAGATTAATGCACACAAGGTCTCCTGCAGTGTAAGGGCATGGATTATCCAGATTAAGATATTGCACAGTGTTTTATGTAAAGCTTTGTTCATAAAATTGGCTTAATGAAATTTGATGAATGTTGGGATATGGTAAGATCTGGAGATGGCAATATCCTCATTTGAAGAGACTATCGGACAGCAAAATAATGTGGCTGCTAGAGCAGATTGTTTAAGTCAGAAACGTTTGCTCAAGACTTGCACTGATATAGTCTCCTTTATGTCGGTAAAACACCCAAAATGCTTCACAGTGGCAAAGGCTCAAGGGGCTGAGTGGTCTGCATCCATGTTGCATCACCTGATGATTTTTGAAATATGAATTACAATGTAAGAAAGAAGAGAGAGCCATCTGAGATTATATTGCACCTCCTATTGTTTAATTTTCCCAGGTATAAGGCAGTAAAAAGGTGGTGTGAAACAAAGATCAGTTTTGAGGAAGTTTTTGATGGGAGCAGGGTGAAGCAAGGTGTTAGGAAGAGGGTTCTAAAATATGACCCGATCAATATAAAATATAATGGAGTAGATTTCTCCTGAAGATCTGAAAACAGTGCTTCAACACATTTTCTATTTATCCCAGAGTAATTAACTAATATTCTGGAGAGAATTCCCTTTTGGTTTTTACAAGTCACTAATGTCAGAATATCAGGATCCACAAGGAAGGTAAAGATAAAGTTGCCATCATCCTAAAGTCACTGCTGCTCATGGAAATACCTCTTTAAGCTTGTGTTTAATCAGTACCTGGTGAACAAAATTTGATTTGATTTATTGTTGTCACATGTACCTCAGTGCAGTGAAAAGTTTTGTTTTGTGTGCAGTACAGGCAGATCACAACATACAAGGACATAGAGATTATAGGGTGCTTAGACAGAGTGACCCATACAAGATTATGGATGCACAGGTGCTCAAAGCAAGATCAATATTAGGGGTGAAATTGGAGGGGTCCATTCAACAATCTAATAACAGCAAGGAAGAAGCTGTACTTGAACCTGTTGGTATGTGCGTTCAAGCTTCTGTATCTTCTGCCTGATGGAAGAGGTTGAAAGAGGATATTAAATGCCTTTGAATCAGTGAAGGAAATCCTTGATAAATGGGCTAACTAAATAATGTATTATAAGATCTGACTGACTTGCTTGGGCAATGCCACTGTGACTAGCACCAACAGCATGAAAAAAGGAAGTGAAGTAGTCACAATGAGATAATATCATAAGGGTCTGAAGAAATCAGCTCACATACTGGAATACATCAAACATAAAATCTTTAAAAGTACACAGTGGACATAAAAAGCTCTTGAGTTATTTGAGTGGTTCCTTGTGGGGTGTATGAGGGTATAGAATGAAGAAGTAAATTTCCCCTGTTCACTTGAATCACAACTACACTGTAAACTTTGATTTGCCACATGCCATAAAGAAAGGAACCAACTTGGTGGGAATGAAATACCTAACAATTAGAGAAAGAAAATCAGTTGACTACAAAGCAAATAAACTTGAATATTATTTGGCGAAGCTGAGCATTATTTCTGTGTTCTCCATAATCCCCAAGATAGTCTTTTGTTTAGCAGTTTAAATAAAAATCCTACACTGACATTGAAAAATTAACCTGCCTTGGTTAGATACGGAAAACAAATATAGCAAAGACAAACTTCATTTGGCACCAAATACAGGCAGACTGAGTGGATCTCTTGGTAATAGGATAAATAGAATTACATATACCACTGGAGGGTAATAAATGAAGGATGCGTTTTTGTAAATGTATTTGAGAAAATCACACCAGCAATACTGCTCTTCTGCAGACAAACCATCAAGAAACACAATGTAAAACAAAAGCATCACAATATTACACATAAACTATACATGAAGTGCAAAACATAACAAAATGGTGGAATGAACTAAGGACAGTCAAAAGTTTAATGTTCTTATTTTAATTGAAAGCAACAACTATCACTGTCAAAATGAAGCAGCAACCCTAGAGCTTATTTGACTAGGAGAGAGATTTTCACAGCCAGTAAAATCACACCATTACTTCAATTCTTGAACAGTATTAATGAATGAGCAAAATAAATCACTTAAATAATTAAGAACCAGCTCAGTTTTGAGTGAATTGAACTGAACAGTACTAGTATCTACACCTCATTTGCCTTCCTTCAGATTCATGATGTTTAATATGAGCCAATATGTTACTGTTTTACTTTTGCTATCTCATCCCAAACTTTCAGATCATTTCCACAATTTTTTTTTAACTTTTAAGTATATGTCTGATCAAAGCACTATATTTTGGTAAGGCAAACGTTCCTCCAAATCTAAGCATAATATCTAAATACAAACTTCTGGGCCTGTGTTAAATTAGTCCTTGTATATTATGAACTTGCAGTTAAACCTTTTGAAAACTGTGCACAGACTTTAAAATGACCATTGCAAGTCAGGTGTCCTTTGACATTTTAAGCTTTAGGTAGTCTTACGTCCCAAACAAATACCTAATTAAATACGGACATTCACAGTAATCCAGGGAATTCACACAATATTTTTTGTTACAAAAAGGGGGATAGAAGATAAATTCAGGAACTACAGCATTCCAACTGGTCTACATATATTTTCACCCTGCAAAAAAGGGAACATCCAAACTCAATATGTATATAGTGAATGTAAGCAAAATCTATCAACTTTACATTGCAGTACGACATTTTCTCATCTGAACTAGAATGGCATCTCAAGGTATTAACACAGGATTATGACAATCAGAGTAAGTACTATTCTTATTTGGGGAAAAAAAACACTCTTGTGGAAGTGAAGAGGAAATCAACTTGTTCTGAACAAGAGTCATACTAGACCTAGAATGTTAACTCTGTGTCTCTCTGCACAGCATTCTCTTGTTTTGTTTCAGATTCCAGCATCCACAGTATTTTCCCTTTAAATGAGGTAGAAACTGTGTGGCAGACAGCGTTCCACTGAAATCCATCAAACTAGCAGCAAGTCATCCAAGCAGCCAAGGCAGTAAACAATACTACTTTGAAACAGAAGGTACTAATAGAGAGAAGTACTTTCCCTAACCTGTACAAACTTTTGAGTTTCTTGGGAACTGACCTTTTGAAAGATCAATTATACAAAACCTCACTACTTGTTTCTGCTTACTGAGAATCCTTAACTTTACCAAGACCATCACTTTTAAAGCACAAATGTTATCTAAGAAACTATAGTCCTGCCACAATAGAGACATACAATAATACACTCTAACAATACTAACAGGTAAAGTGTGAGGGACCAATGAATGAAACTGTGTGTTATTTTTGGGGTTAAGTGGGTGAGAATAGACCACCCAAGAATTCCTGAAGACTATCAAACACACCAAGATAGAAGAGGATGAAATAATTGTTTCCTTTGATGTAACAGCCCTGTTCACATCCATCAACATCAATCTGGCCAAGGAAACACGGACTACAGTAATAGAAGAATTGAAAAATGTGATGCTGGAAAAACACAGCAGGCCAGACAGTATCCGAGGAGCAGGAGAATCGACGTTTCGGGCTTATGCTCCTGCTCCTCGGATGCTGCCTGGCCTGCTGTGTTTTTCCAGCATCACATTTTTCAACTCTGGTCTCCAGCATCTGCAGTCCTCACTTTCTCCTACAGTAATAGAAGAACCAAAGACATATACACCAAACACTACCAACTCCTTGTTGTGGTTCTGTTTGCTGAGCTGGAAATTTGTGTTGCAGACGTTTCGCCCCCTGTCTAGGTGACATCCTCAGTGCTTGGGAGCCTCCTGTGAAGCTCTTTTCTGTGTTGTTTCCTCCAGCATTTATAGTGGTTTGTCTTTGCCGCTTCCGGTTGTCAGTTCCAGCTGTCCGCTGCAGTGGCCGGTATATTGGGTCCAGGTCGATGTGCTTATTGATATCAACAAACACATTGACCTGGACCCAATATACCGGCCACTGCAGCGGACAGCTGGAACTGACAACCGGAAGCGGCAGAGACAAACCACTATAAATGCCGGAGGAAACAACACAGAAAAGCGCTTCACAGGAGGCTCCCAATCACTGAGGATGTCACCCAGACAGGGGACGAAACGTCTGCAACACAAATTCCCAGCTCGGTGAACAGAACCACAACAACGAGCACCCGAGCTACAAATCTTCTCACAAACTTTGAACTACCAACTTCATCAGCAAGGAAAATATCGTCAAGCTAGTGGACCTATGCCTTACCACCCACTTCATCTTCAACAACAAAACCTACAGACACACCAACAGAATAGCCATGGAATCTCCAATATCAGGGTTCTTAGCAGAGGCAGTAACACAGACTCAAACAAACAGCTCCACCAACCATCTAACCCAAACTTTGGGTCCGCTACATGGATAACAACTTTGTCATCACTAAACAAAATAAATTAGAGGAAACCTTCAAGACCATCGATAATACCCTTACTGACATAACATTTACTAAAGAGGAGGAAAACAACAACAAACTGTCATTCCTAAACGTCACAGTACAGCAAACAGCCAATGGGGAACTTCAAACCTGCGTCTACAGGAAAACACCACATATGGACCAAATACTGAACTACAGAAGAAATCATCCCAACACCTACAACGAAGCTTCATTAGAACATTATTTCAATGAGCCACCACCACACACTGCAGCACAGACGAACTACTAAGAGCAGAGGAAAATCACCTATACAGTGTATTTAAAAAAAAACGGATACCCAATGAACACAGTCCACCAAGTTCTCAGCAATAAACCCAAACAAGCAGACAAAACACATCCAGAAACCCTAGCCAATCTCCCCTACATCAAAGACAACTCAGAAATGACTGCCAGACTACTCAGACCTCTTGGCATCATGGTAGCCCACAAACTCACCAACATACTAAAACAGCGGCAAATGAACTTGAAAGTGTCTATACAGACAACAAGCAAAACTAATGTCATTTACAAAATACCTTGCAAGAACTGTAACAAACACTACATTAGACAAACAGGCAGAAAACTAGCTACCAGGATACATGAACATCAACTAGCCACAAAAAGACATGAACCACTCTCACTAGAATCCTCACATACAGATGAGGAAGAACACCACTTCGACTGGGACAACACATCCATCCTAGGACAAGCCAAACAGAGACACGCATGAGAATTCCTAGAAGCATGGCACTCCAACTGGAACTCTATCAACAAATACATTGACTTGAATCCCATTTACCACACCCCCCTGAGAAAAACAGGAGATGACATCACCAACCCAAGGAAACCTAAACACATAAATAAAAAGTGGGCCATACCACCAGTCTTCACCGGAGGCCCACTGATAATGTTACCTGGTATGGTGACAAAACGTTTGAAAACGAACTTTCCGGCTCAGTGAGCAAACTTAGATCCAGAATCTTAACTTGAGCTACAAATCATCTCAAAACTCGCTAAGAATAAACCTTCTTTATTTTAAAAGTCAAAACAGTTTCCTCCTGGAAGTATTTAATTGGGATGCTCACTCTGAAGGCAAGAAAATACACACCAAAATATGACGACAATGGGCACTGTGCTGATACTATGGCTTTCGGATGTGTGTTTTGCCCTTTTTTATAAATGAAGAGAAGTTGAGGTAGAGGTAGCAAACAATCTGCTTCCACCTAATAAAATACAGGTTGAGAGGTCATGGGCTTTTTAAAAAAAAAAGTTGCATCAATAGAAGCAAACTGAATGGTTGGGGTCAAGCCTCCACAGAACCAGGACTTTTGGTTTAACTTTCAAAGCTGTTGGGATTGTGAAAGCTGCTACATCTCTTTCTCTTTCTTTGCTACAGCTAAAAGCTTCGGTTCTCTTTCTGTTGCTCGACTTGCATGCGAGACAATCTATTTTACTGACTTTGCTTTTGTCAAGAGTGTGCTTATGGGATGTTACTATATTGGAACAGCTAACGAGCAATTTATTATTGTAACTATTTCGTTAGTTATAGCTAAGCCGATATCTTTTTTTTAAAAATTGTCTGTATTTTAACGACAGTGTATGAATAAAGTGTGTCTTGCTTCAAGCCTGGTAGTTTGATCAATTGAATTGCATCTGGAACACAACGCCTGGCACTTGCCTTTAAAGCAGTAAAAAGACATACATTTTGGCTGTCTTAGAATGTTGACTAATTACAGACTTTATATGTTCGACACAAAAACACACATATTCCCAAGTCATCTATATTTACATGGATCAGTTTGAAACTCAAAGTGACATTCCAGTTTGAAACAGAATAGCTCCAACCTTTGTTGCTTGGCAGTTTTCCGAATGGAATTTTTTTCCTCAGTAATATGACAGATATTTCCATTCAGCATTGGCAACTAATATTTAATGATCAAGTTCTGAACGTTTTGTTCCTCCTTTAACCTCACATCCTCCTTTATTGAATCAACATGTTGTAAGGCTCAATGGAAATTTCTTTAAATTAGCATCAATTTTGCACACTATTAAATGCAATCCTGAAATATATTTGGTGACAGAGATACATGAACTGTCTGCATTTCCAATGATAAAACATTACAAAGCATAAAAACAGTCAAAAATCTCACAAATATCACAGATGGCTTAGAGGAAACCATTGAAATTTAAAACTGTCTATCTGTTTTGTCTTCTTACCTGATACCCCTTCCTTGCTTTCCCTCAGGCAGCAACTCTTGCTAGGATCAAGTTCTAGATACTATAGAATTCATCCCAAGTGAACCTCAAAATAAGTGTTGACAGTATCTTCAATTACCACTGTGCTCTTACTATAAGATTGTAAGATATAGGAGCAGATATTAGGCCATTCAACCCATCGAGTCTACTCCACCATTCAATCATGGCTGATAAGTTTGATTCTCCCCATTCTCCCACCTGCTCCCTGCAATCTTCGATCCCCTTGACAATCAAGAACCTATCTTCCTCAGTCTTAAATACACTCAATGACCTGGCCTCCCCAACCTTCTGTGGCAGTGAATTGCATAGATTCATCACTCTCTGACTGAAGTAGTTTCTCCTTATCTCCGTTTTAAAAGATCTTCCCTTTACGCTAAGGCTGTGCCCTCACATCCTAGTCTCTCCTACCAATGGAAACATCTTCCCAACATCCACTTGTTCCCGTCTACTTAGTATTCTGTAAGTTTCAATTAGATTCCCCCCCTCATCCTTCTAAACTCCAAGTATAGACCCAAAGTTCTCAAACATTCCTCATATGTTAAGCTTTACATTCCTGGGAGCATTCTCATGAATCCCCTCTGAACACGTTCCAGGGCCAGTACATCCTTTCTGAGATATGGGGCCCAAAACTGCGCACAATACTCCAAATGCATGCAAGTCATCACTTTTGTGGATTAACTGTTTCTAAAATTTTGCTCTTTGCCAGCAAGGTGATCACCCAAGGCAAGCAATTCCATCTAAGATATAACGTAAGTTGAGAACAGTTAATAGACCAGTCGAAGAGTGTGGTGCTTGAAAAGCACAGCCAGTAAGGAGAATCGACTCTCCTGCTCCTCGGCTGCTGCCTGACCAGCTGTGCTTTTCCAGCACCACGCTCTCCGACTCTGATCTCCAGCTCCTGCAGTCCTCACTTTCTCCAGGTTTGTACTATGGTTTAACCAGTAAACGTATAATGTAGATGTAGCGCAATAATCGTTGGTCAAATTCTCCTTTCCCTGGTCCCGGGGAATTCTACTTTACAGGATGCTCCCGTACTATCATGTCACACTATGACACAGCTGCACATGGTTTTCTGACAGCCCATCACACTCAACAAGTCATCTGAAGGAAGAACAATCCACAAAGGGAGTCAGAAACACAGATCATGTCCATCAGAGCTGCTCCCAAACATCTGGCTGTCAAACAAAAATGAGGGAACTATTTACCAGCCCAATCTATCAGTCAGGGACAAGCAATAGAAAACAGCAGAGATAAAAACAGGATGAATCAAAAAGGAGGAGGTAGTGGGGGTGTCATAAAAGTAGTTACAGAAGTACAAGGAATTACTAACAAATTTATTAAATACAAGCTAAATATTTCTTGGTACATTAGTTGAGAGTTTATCAGTAACTAAAGCTCCATTGCAATCACTCAATAAATCCTGTTAATAAAGACATATGTTAAGAGTTTATTTTGTGGTCTACATCATTAAAATGTATTTGAATTCTGTATTCATCTGGCTGTGGTAATTAAGTCATTAATCACAAATACATGAAGAGAGTGCTGCCACTATTTTTGTTTTCAAGAGGAATCCACTGATTTGAGAAGACAGGAGGTCGCTTATGAAGCTTGGTCCACATTTAACAATCTGTTTTGAAGTTCGAGAGGTTACATCCGTGTTTAAAGACGCAGACACACATGAAAGTACAGTTCCCAGCATGCGACAATTTGATGACAATTACCAATTTGCCCACAGCTTGCTAAAATCCAGATGGTTGGCAAAACAAACTGCATAGTGCTTCATAGATTAAAAAAGAATAATATGGTCTGTCTCATTCTTTGAACATAATTCAATCCCCAACCACTGGGCAGCCAGCCATACCTTCAGCCACCTACACTCAAAGTTCTGGAGAGCTCCCTCTCTAAGCCTCATTCCAATTCCACCCCTCTTCATTCTTCCCTATCTTCTCTTTTAAGACCCTCCATAAAACCTCCATCTGACTGAGCTTCCATCTGCCCCTTCTAAAGTATCCTTCACTGGCTTGGTGTCAATTTTTGTCTGATAGCATGACTGTGAAGTGTCAAGGGACATTTTACTTGATGAAAGGTGCTGGATGAATGCAAGCTGTTGTTGTTGCATGAACAAGGAAAATAAACAGCTGGGAACACTTCAGAAAGAAACAGTTCTAGCCTGTAACAACCTCAAATGTATTTGAAAAGACATTTACCATATTACTGCACAGAAAGTAGACCCCTGTTTGAAGTCATACAGCAATAGTGTTAACATAAAATCATTTACTGCCCCTACTGTTCACAAAAACAAGGAAGTAAGTTTCTGCCAATTAAAGATAAATCTTCAGAGATGTACCATTGTAGGTTTGGCCCAGTGCTGACTATGATAATTGTGCTGATTCTAGCCCTTGCATTTTCAACACTCTATTTCCAACTCTGTACTTTCAAGGCGTGACACTTAAGATGAACTTCTCACCTTCAAAATGAGCACACCAAAATGTTCAGAAATGATTACATTAAAAAACAATACATTTCTGCAAAGCATGCTATGTCTGGAGACTACTGAAATCTGTTCATAGATATTTCAAAATGAAAACATATCATGATGGAAATGCTAACTTTAAAAAAAATTTAAACTGATCATTTGATTTATATATTCATCAGGATCAGAAAGCTGGAAAAAAGATAAATTGAACACTTGCTTGCTAATTACCATTATCAAAATGGTACAATTAGAAAAGGTTAAATATTTAATTAAATACATTGGTCTTTTGTAGAATCATTATTCCCGAATGATAGTATTTGCAATCTAATATTCAACCAAATTAATATGATTTTTTAAAATGCTTATTTTAACGCATCAGAAAACGGTGACTCTTGAATCATTTGGCTACAAACAGATTTATAGTGCAAACCTCAATATTAAACAAAGGTCACATTGTGATTTAAGATGTGTGATATTTATATTAACATAATTTATTTTAAGAGGTTGGAGTTTGAAGTAGCAGCATGGGGGTCTGTGTATTTGGAGGTTTAATGATTAACTTGTCGGTATCATTTGTTTTAAACTAGTATGAGAGTGTGTTATAGAGTCAGGATAGTCAACATGGCTTTGTACGTGGGAAATCATGTCTCACAAACTTGATTGAGTTTTTTGAAGAAGTAACAAAGAAGATTGATGAGAGCAGAATAGTAGATGTGCTCTATATGGACTTCAGTAAGGCATTCGACAAGGTTCCCCATGGGATACTGATTAACAAGGTTAGACCTCATGGAATAAAGGGAGAACTAGCCATTTAGATACAGAACTGGCTCAAAGGTAGAAGACAGAGGGTGGTGGTGGTGGAGGGTTGTTTTTCAGACTGGAGGCCTGTGACCAGTGGAGTGCCACGAGGATCGGTGCTGGGCCCTCTACTTTTTGTCATTTACATAAATGATTTGGATGCGAGCATAAGAGGTACAGTTAGTAAGTTTGCAGATGACACCAAAATTGGAGGTGTAGTGGACAGCAAAGAGGGTTACCTCAGATTACAACAGGATCT